>NW_006286950.1:791641-791974 GCF_000327345.1 Myotis davidii
AAAAGTTGTGGGTGATCAGGCCAGCAGGGGAGGGCAGTTAGGGGTAACCAGGCTGGCAGGGGAGGGCAATTAGGGGCAACTGGCTGGTAGGAGAGGACAGTTAGGGTCAACTGGGCCAACAGGGAAGGGCAGTTGGGGGTGATCGGGCCATCAGGGGGGGGCAGTTGGGGGCGATTGGGCCAGCAGGGGAGCAGTTAGGAGTTGATCAGGCTGGCAGGGGAGTGGTTAGAGGGTGATCAGGCTGGCAGGAAGAAGCGGTTAGGGACAATCAGGCAGGCAGGCAGGCAAGCAGTTGGGAGTCAGCAGTCCTGGATTGTGAGAGGGGGCCCAGGT
>NW_006286950.1:793457-802299 GCF_000327345.1 Myotis davidii
GTGATCCTACCTCTTATTTTTTTTCCAGAAGCACGCAAAACCTCACTTAAATCCTATCTTAAACAGAGTAGATTCCCCTCCCCATTAGCACAATATTGTTCAGGATGGTAACATCATTGTGGGAACCTATGCTAAAACTCCATTTAGTTAACAGTCTCTTCCCAGGTCTTACTTTCTGCCTCTCTGCTACGTCTCTGCCTCTCTCTTTCTCAGTCTTTCTGTCTCTCTCTTACTTGCACATACACGTGTGTGCATGGATACACACACACACACACACACACACACACAAACAGTAACACAATGGATTATTTAACTTTTAGTAATAAAGACATATTGGCATTTGTGATAGCATGGATGGACTTGGAGGCCATGATGTATGCTATCCTATATAATAAAGAGGTAATATGCAAATTTACTGTCACACCTTGCACAAGATGACTGCCCCATGTGGTCAAAGATGGCCGCCACAAGATGGCCAGCAGGGAAGAAAAGTTGTGGGCGATCAGGCCAGCAGGGGAGGGCAGTTAGGGGTAACCAGACTGGCAGGGGAGGGCAATTAGGCGTCAATCAGGCTGGCAGGGGAGTGGATAGGGGGTGATCAGGCTGGCAGGCAGAAGCAGTTAGGGGCAATACTGGGCTGGTAGGGGAGGGCAGTTGAGGGATGATTGGTCCAGCAGGGGAGCAGTTAGGCAGCAATCAGGCTGGCAGGGGAGTGGTTAGGGGCTGATCAGGCTGGCAGGCAAAAGGGTTTAGGGGCAATCAGGCAGGCAGGGAGGTTGGGAGCCAGCAGTCCCGGATTGTGCGAGGGATGTCCGACTGCAGGAATAGGGCCTAAACCGGCAGTTGGACATCACCCTAGGGTCCCTGATTGGAGAGGGTGCAGGTTTTGCTGAGGAACACCCCTCCAAGTGCACGAATTTCATGCACCAGGTCTCTAGTCCTATATAATAAAAGCCTAATATGCTAAGTGTCCTTTGTCTAGTCATCCATACAACCAATCAAAGAGTAATATGCTAAGGATATGTGAAGGCTGCTCACCTGCTCACTATGAGGTGCACTGACCACCAAGTGGAAGACACTCTGACCAGTAGGTTAGCTTGCAGCTGTGGTCCAGCTGATCAGGGCTAAGCAAGACTGGATGGATGTGCCCTAGAGCCCTCCTACGGTCCTTCCCCGGCTGGCCAATCTCCCACATCCCTCCCTAGCCCCAATTGTGCACCAATGTGGTCCCTCGGCCTGGGTTGCACACTCTCACAATCCAGGCTGAGGGACTCCCCCCCCCCCCCCCGAGTGAATGAATTTTGTGCTCCAGGTCTCTAGTATCAAATAAGCCAGACAGAGAAAGATAAATACTGCATGGTATCACTTATTATGTGGAAAATTTTTTAAAAAGAAAAAAAAATCAAACTTATGGTAAAAACTAGAAAAGCAGCTGCCAAGATTGGTGTGGATATAGAGAGGATAGAGAGAGGATGATAAGAGTACATACTTTCGTTATAAGATGACTAAGAGCTGAAGGTTTGATGTGCAGTGTGGTGACCATAGTTGATGACACTGTATTGTATAAATGAAATTTGCTAAGAGAATAAAGCTAAAGTGTTCTTGCAAAAAAAAAAAAGAGCTAAATATGTGAAATGATGGATGTGCTAATTAACTGAATGGTAGGGGTCCTTTTACAATGCACACTTATATTAAATTGTCACATTGTACACTTTATATTATAGTTTTCTTTGTAAATTATACCTCCATAAAATGGAAACAGAAAGAATATATATCAATATTAACTCTTTTATTCTTTTTTGCAATATTATTTATAATAGCAAAAAACTGGAAGAAGTCCAAATGTTCATCAATTGTTGAATAAATAAATTGTATTTATCCATACCATGGAATATTACCAAGTAATAAAATAGTAACACAATAATTTAAAAGGAAGTCTAAATGTTTTTACTTTTCAAAAAATGCTTTCTTCTTTTTTAATGTTCCAATTTCAAGCTTAAATATACACTTAGAACTTATATTTCTTTTTCTTAGTTGTTATAATCTTTAATGTTATTGTGCTTCTCCCTCTGCTTCAAATGTGTCCCTTCAAACTTGGTCCTTTATTAGATTCATTTATGTTTTCTTCTTTAAAATGTCTCAGGATGCCGAAACCGGTTTGGCTCAGTGGATAGAGTGTTGGCCTGCGGACTGAGGGGTCCCAGGTTCGATTCTGGTCAAGGGCATGTACCTGGGTTGCGGGCACATCCCCAGTGGAGGATGTGCGGGAGGCAGCTGATCGATGTTTCTCTCTCATCGATGTTTCTAGCTCTCTCTCTCCCTTCCTCTCTGTGAAAAATCAATAAGATATATTTTAAAAAAATGTCTCAGGATAGTGTTTTGAGGATGCTGAATTTCTTTAAATATTTTTGAGTTTTGGGATCCATACCACTTACTGAATTAGGATTTCAAGATGAAGGCCTGGAATTGTGTATTTTAGCAAGCATCGGGATGGTTATGATTAGACATTTTAGAGAACACTATCTTAGCATTTAAGTTTTTGTCTGTAAGTATTAACTTCCTTTAGACCACACTAAAACATTGTCAAACATAAGAATTTTAGTTTTTGATTTGTATCAAATGACATTCCTAAAATGGAATATTTAGAAAGTGAGTAAGCATTTCCTTAAGAAGTATTTCTAAGTATTTATTGTATAAATATTCTTTTCTTGGATCTGTGGAAAGCATGCTAAAAAATCTTCCTTATTATCCTAAAGAGTTAAATATAGTCCTGATTTAAAAGGACTTGGGGTGATTGAATATTTCCTGGGAGGTTTAAATTTGGTGAAAATGTAGAAAGCTTTTTTATGACAAGGCATTAGAAATGAATGCTTTATATTACTCATTAATTGTGTTTCTTATGTTTTATTAACTTTGATATATTTAAGGGAGTGATGGTGCCATTTCTAGGAGCATGTGCTTTGGAGTTAGGCAATCAGGGTTTGGATCTTGCTTTACCACTTTCACCTTTCTAAAATATTGGAAAATCTCTGCCTTTAAGTTTCAATTTCCTCATCCTTAAAGTGGAGATCATTTATATTCATAAAGATTATGAGAAATAAATGAGGTACTGATTTGTAAAAGTGACATAATTATTTAGTCATATGTGTGACTTTGAGCAACCATCACACATTATGGGCTAAAATCTATTTTATTTGTTTATTTATTTCAAAAGCTTTTGAATACTTTCTATGTGCCAAACAAGATTCATAACATCTTGGGGCTTTAATATCCACAGCAGACACACACAGGGTGGGAACCTGTTCCAAGCGGCCACGCCGCGGCTTGGGGAGCAGGCCCCCAGCAGACACTCACAGTGGGGACTCTGCACATGTGCTGCAGAAGAAACACCTTTTCTGATTGCTCATTGGCTAAGCTCCCCATACGCCACTCACCAAGTGTTCTTAGTAACTTGGGTAATAAGGATCCAAGAAAGTAATCTAGGGTTTTTCTACCTCACTCTTGGAGGAAAAAACAAAGGTCTGCTGCTGGAGGGGCTGAGAAATGTCATATACTGCCCTAACTGGTTGGCTCAGCCTTCCACACTCTTAACAATCAATAGAAAAATATCCTCAGTTGAAGATAAAAAAAAAAAAAGAAGAAAGAAAAGTCATATCCTATGAAAGAGACATCTTGAAAATGCCTAAAGAAAGTTGTCATTTTTTCATGGTGAAGGGACTGAAGTCTGTGTTGATGAAAACACCTTGGCGGCTGGTAGTGGCAACAGCAATGGGGTGATAGGGGTGGTGTCTTCCCCTGATCAGCCTGGTCACCTCCAGCAGATGGAGGCCAGACTGAAGCTCCCTTTGGGGAGCATGCCTAAGCCATCGGTAGGACATCCCCTGAGGGCTCCAGGACTGTGAGAGGGGGCAGGCTGGGCTGAGGGAGCCGCCACCCCAGTGCACAAATTTTGTGCACTGGCCCTCTAGTATATTTGTAAAATAATACAAAAATTTTAATATAAATTTTAAAGTACATTTTACTACTAATAAAATTATTTTATTACAGTATCTAAAATTCAAAATATTCATAAATATAAAGAAGAAAATTATAATCACCTGTAATCCTAATTCCCAGATATAAACTTCATTAAGGTTTCCTTTTATTTGCTCACTCTTTCTCAATGTGTGTGTGACTCTATATGAGTACTTGTGCATGTGTATGTTTATTTACATACATGCATTATATATCATACATGCATGTGTAGATTGTGCTTATATGCATTCATATGTATATATATATATGATGTACACCCTATATAAATGTATATGTGGATTTTGACATGCACACACAGTGTGTATGTATACTTTGGAATTTATATATTAATTCTTAACTTAATAATATATCCTAAATATTTTCTACATCAAAAAGTAGTAATAATAAGCATTATTGTTAATGATTACATAATATTTTATCATATGAAGTCATTATTTAATCAAGCCCCAACTGTTGAAAATTTAAGTTAATCTCATTGCCATCATAAAATGTTAGGTAAGACCGACTTTGTAACCTGTATTTGCATTTTAAGTTTTTCTCTTCTCTTACATTTCTTTTTCTTCTTTCTGTCTCTTTATTGTTATAAAAAAATTAAATTCTTATCCCTTATTTTGGTACCGTTTATGTTATTTATAAGATAATAATAAGCCTTTACTCTTTCCTTCCAATTCCTGGACCTATTGTTGGTGGTATGTCTCAGCATCACTATGGATACTGGAGAGATTTTGGTGCTCAGACGCCCAGGCAACTAGGCCTCAGAGAAAATTTCCTAAGAGTTTAGAGACTCACTTTTTGTATATATAGCGCGATCTCTGTTTAGATCTTTGAAAAGGGAGATGATTTTCCCACGGTAAAAGAGCTGATCACAGAATATGCTTTTCACATAGAAAGAAATGACAATTCAGCACATATGAGAAAGGTGAACAAAGTAATAACAACATATACTTTTGAAAGTTTTATCTTTTTATAAAGTTTAATGTAAGAAACATTTTAAAGATAGGAATAAGCCTAAATGTTATTTTGAAGCTCTACAATCAGTTAACAAAGAATGGACAGGGTATTGTATTACCTGTAAGTATAGATAACTGGTGCTTAACAAATACAATGAGAGTATTGAAGCTATAATGTTGTGAGAAGAATGCAACAAAATTCAATGCAATTGTAAATACCAGTGTGTGTGTGAATGAAATAACTAGCATTTAAACTCAGTGAAATTAGATAGGTGATAAGTAAGTACTCAAAAGGAATTTTACTGATTATTTGTCTATCTTAATTATGCAGAAAGTAAAAATCATTGAATTATGAAGTGCATTGAATTTTAAAGTTGGGAGAATACTTATCAATGAAATAATTCAGCTTCCCCATTTCACCAATTTGGAAAGTGAGGTTTAAAAAATGAATAGCCCAAATCACTAATTTGAAATAATATATGCACCCCTATCTTCATTGCAGCATTATTCACAATAGCCAAGATTTTGAAACAGCCCAAGTGCCCATCAGTAGGTCAGAGCATAAAAAAGCTGTGAAACATTTACACAATGGAATACTACTCAGCCAGGAAAAGAAGGAAATCTTACCTTTTATGACAGCATGGATGGACCTGGAGATTATTACACTAAATGAAATAAGCCAGTCAGAGAAAGACAAATGCCATATGACCTCACTTATATGTGGAATCTAATCAACAAAATAGAAACAGAGGTATGGATACATAGAATAGACTGATAGCTGTCAGAGGGGAGAAGTGTTGGAGGACTGGATGAAAGAAAGTGAACAGATAAGATTAAACAAAAACGTGTGTGTGTGTGTGTGTGTATGTATAAAACATATAGACACAGACAACAGTGTGGTGATAGCCAGAGGGAAAGGGATGTGGGGGCAGGTGGAGGTGAGCAAAGGGGGATAAATGGGGAAGGAAAGAGACTTTGCTTTGGGCGATGAGCACACAACGCAGTGTGCAGATGATGTTTTGTTGAGTTGTGTGCTTGTAATCTGTATAGTTTTGTGAACCGTTGTCACCCCAATATACACAATTAAAAATTAAAATTAAATAAACCTTAAAAATGAATAGAAATTTATATAAAGCTAAAACAATTATAAAAAATGAAATCTTTCGCTGTTTAAATGAATTCAAATGAAAATAACTTTTGGAACAAAAGAATGACTAAAAGGTTACTAAGACTCATTGGTAATGGAGATGTTATAAAAACTCCAGGTCATGAGGAATCCTGCCTTTGTAGAGCCAATTTGAATAAGTTGTACAGCAAATAAAGAATATGAATACACCAGAGTTTCCCTCATATCTAATACAATAAAATTAAGTGATATGTGAGGATTTCAGAGAGAAGCCAAAAATGTCATAAGTAGGGTGAGACTACAAATTAAGAACGATTTAGCTAGTCAGAAAGGCTAATGGAAAGGTCAAGGTACTCATGAACCATGAAGATTTCAATTTTCCTGACATTTACTCTAGAGACGTGCAATTCACAGTCTCCAAAGGTGCTTTTAGGTTCTATTTTAAAGACAGAGAAGAAATTCTGTTTTACAGCCATGACTAACTAATAAGGCAAATGCATAGGAAGCAGCAGTCCTAAGAAGCACAGCATATAGACTAAAATTCCTTTATTGGGAAGGTCTATCGATTTTGTCATATCTAGATAATTTGGAAGCTATGAGTAATACGGAGCATGAAGGAGATATACTGAATGTCAGAATATTAGAATAAGTAACCACAATGAATAATGAAAAGTTAACTAAATTTATGGGGGCTGGGCAGAAGGAATTCCAGTTATTTTATTTACCTGTTGTCTTGATCATATTCAATAAACTAAAATGACTATATTTCATTTCAGAATTTTTAGGGACATTAAAGTGATGGAATATATGAAAGTTCTTGGTAATGGTTAATGCATGATTTTACTTTGAAAACCATAGTCCAAAGTACAGGTTATATGATATTTTATGTGATTTGGATAAATAAATAAATATAAATAAAATATATAATTGGAAGTAAAGTAAATGTATCACTTTTAGATTTAAAAGATAATAGAGCTTTTTAAAATATAAGCAGAATCAAACACTAAATCTTAAATACCTGAATATTTAAAACAAGAGCATTCTTATTTGATGAAATAATATCTTCAATATACTCTTTTATTTTTATTCAAATTTGTCTAGGTAAATGAGCACATTTATGGTATATCTTGTCAAATAATGCCTTTCTTTTGCATTCAATATGTCCTACTTGGTTTATTGCAAGCAGTAAGAATATTGAAATAAAGCAAAGGGTAAAAGGAGTCTTGTAATGTGCCTTCATATTGTTACAAGAGAGGAAGAATAGTTGGCATTCACATAAAATTATATTTTCATTAAATAATCTTAAGATTTGGATTTTGTCCCCCTGTGTATAGAGACATGTGGGAATGCAACATCAGGCCAGAAGTATGGCATTTGGATAATCATCTTTGAAATTTCCTGTTTTCTACTAATTAACTTGATTCGGGTATTGCAGACATTGCCACTTATCTCTCTCCCACTCACAGTTATTGCCCTTATTTTACTTACGTTTTTCAGGTAGCAAACAACTGAAAATATCTATTTGGCTCATGAGGATAAAAGAAAAAGTAGTTTCTGTTGTTAGCAAGGTTTTTTTTAGTTTTGTGTTTTTTAATAGTTCTCAAACATTTAGCATTGTAGAGAAGCTCTACCATTATTTCTTGTTATTAAGTTTTGTATAACTGTTTTATTCATTAAATATATAATTTATTGTATCTATCATATTTCATGCATCTTAATTTTTGTCTCTGTATAAGAAAGCAGTAAAGATATAAATGTTCCATATAAAAATCAAGCTTATATACAATACACTTAGCAAAATGCAAATGATGGCTGTTTGGAAGCTGAAAATGCGAACAAATATCTCTGAGACGATCAGACTAGAAATGGGGCTACAGTTCAAGGTTCCCTTGGCTTCTGTCTCTAAATGCAGGTCCACATTACCTGTCCTGTGTGTTTGCAAGGAGATAAGCAGATAGCATGCTGCTTCAGAGACACTCAGAGAAAGAAGTGTTGGCATTTGGAAGAGCTCACCCTGAGCGTTTGCAGAAACTCCATCCTGGACTAACTGCGAACCCCCTTTTGACATTGTTTATCTTGAAAATTTGATGGGAAATTCAGTAGGAGAGAGTTATACCAAGCTAGTAGCAGGGGTGTCTTAGAATCCTTTCATCGGAGAGTAAAGGCTGTAAAACCGAGTGACAGGCAATCTACTCTAGGTGTAGAAAATTAAAGCCACTTGACCTGTTTCTAGGTCTTGCACTAAATGCAAACATGTCAGACACATTACTGTGAGCACTGTCAGGTATGTACTAACTTTAATATTTTTTATAGATTGTTTTAATTATTCCTTATTTTATTGTACTGATCAATTTTAAAAAATATACCACATGAATACATTCTATTTTGTTTTAAATGTAGACAGGGGGAAATATATTTCCATGGAGCTGGCAAGCACAGCATAAATGTTTGAAATGTTTATCACAGACATCTAACATTTAGAATGCTACTCTGCCATCTAGAGGAAAATGGAGAAGCTGGCATCTAATGGGGGAAAAATAGAATGCATTCTTTATGCTTAAAATTATGGTAATAAGTAGTATAAAAGTGCCACAAATAGTGAGATTTTTCTAAGTTTGTTCATGTAGACAATAGAAGCAATTGTGATAAAATAATTACATTTACACAAATAAATGGACACACACATACATATGCAAAGCAGTAAAAAAGTAAAAAGTATATATATATATAT
>NW_006286950.1:802310-804410 GCF_000327345.1 Myotis davidii
GTGCAAAACGATTCCTATAATAAGGTTAATTAATACATCCATCACCTTAAATAGTTATCATTTTGTGTGTGTGTGATGATAACTTTTAAGATCTACTCTCTTAGACTTTCCCAAGTACATAATACAAGAATGTGAACTATAATTACTGTGTTGTACATTACATAATAGAAATTACTCATATTATATCTAGAAGTTTGTATCACTTGACTGTCTTACCCTATTCCCCCTTTCCCCTGGAACCACAAACCTACTGTTTCTATGAGTTCAGGATTTTCTTTTTTTAGAGTTCACATATAAGTGAGATCATACAGTATTTGTTCAAAAGCCTAAGTGACCATTACGACTGAACAACTGGAATGACCAGAATGATGGGTCGACCAGTTGCTATGACATGCACTGACCACCAGGGGCAGATGCTCAACATAGGAGCTGCCCCCTGGTGGTCAGTGTGGTCCCACAGCCAACCTCCTGTGGCCAGCCAACCTCCCATGGCCCAACACCCCCACCCCCATCTGCCAACCTCCTGTGACTCCTTCCCCACCCAGACAGCCAACCTTCCACAGCCCTTCCCCGCAGCTGGCCAACCTCCTGCAGCCCCTCTCCCTGGCTGGCCAACCTCCCGCAGCCCCTTTCCATCACCAGCCAACCCTCCTGAGGCTCCTCCCCCCAGCCAGCTGGCCTCCCGATTGGTCCCAATGGGGACGGGGGGCTGGTCAGCCAACCTATTGTGGCCCCTCCCCACTGCTGGCTGGCCCCCTGATAGGCCTCGATCACTGGCCAGGCTGAGGGACCCCACCCGTGCACGAATTCATGCACCGGGCCTCTAGTCACCTATAAAATCCAGAACAGGATCCAAATATATACACACACACACACACATATGATTCTTTTGTTATACAGATAATATCTTATCTTTAAATAAGTTGCATCTGAAATTCATTCTCTTTCTCAAAATTATTTGTATTCTAGTCTATGTGTTGGAACACAGTGTCTAACTGTTGAAATTTTTTTTCTTTCTGAGTGACCTCTATGTTCAGTACCAAAACTGTATAAGACCCAACCTGCACTCTACACATGTCCTCACATATACAGCAAGGGAAAGGAACCCTGTGTATTCTCAGATCACTTTCATGGAAAGTTTGATTTCTTTCAAATATTTCTAGTCTATTATTATTTACTCTCAATCAAACTGAAAAGATGCAATGCTTAAAGTATTTTTCTGGACTAGCAGTATGCTGGTTACTTAATAAAACTGTACATATTTTGACTAGATAGTGATATATTGGTTTTACTATATCTCTAAATTTTGTTGTTATTGTTGTCATTGTTGCTTGTCTATGTTCAACATAGCACATTTTAATCCCACAATTGTATACAATGTGTGATTTCGGCAATAAAATAAAATAAGGTAGGTTAAAATCACTGACCACTATATTGAGTGACTTAATGTCTGATAACAAGAAATCACTCAGTAGCTTATACTCAACACCTGCTATCTTTTATAAAGGCCTCCATACAAACTGGCATTTTTATACTGGTCACCTTGTGAACAGAAGGAAATCCAATTAAGGCAATTAACTCAGAGCAAGTGAAAAATGTGTAGTTTATTGAATTGACCTATTCATTTATGTTATGGTAAAATAAACAATGATTCAACCATAATTTAATTCTATTAAAATCTAAACATTTAAAATGACCATCATCCATGAATAAAATAAAATACGTACTGCTCAAAATAACTTGGTAATAGAATCTACTGAGTCATCAAATAAATGATTCTTGGAAACTAAAAGCAAAAAGGAATTTATGGGGTCAGAAAAAGTAGGTTCACAGTTGTGATTATGTAGAACACAGAGATTATTATTATATGATTAATTATTAATGATTATATTATTTTTCATGGGAACAACTATAAACTTACTTTTGCCCCATTCTATATTAACGTTTTATGATTCTTCTCATATGAGGAAAATGTGCTCTTATTATATATTACCATCTCAATAGTTTTATTGTGTCCTTCTGAATTATCAAGGCTAAATATTTAATATAATCTCTCCTTTCTAAGCCTTTAAAATATAAAATAGAATAGGCATAAAAATA
>NW_006286950.1:805280-813476 GCF_000327345.1 Myotis davidii
GTCTAAAGGAAAAAAGGTACTGCCTTTCCATTTCCAAATTTATTCCTATTTACTTTAAACATCAGTTTACATATCTTGGTTATTTTTTTAAAAATACATCACTGTTCCATTATTGCTCCCACTTTGTGTGCTTTTGTATTTTTTAGTTTCTTCTAAAATTTTATATTCTTTGCTGTTTTCTAATAAATTTTAGACTGAAGTTTTAATTCACTTATTTTCGTGTCTTTATATGAGTAGTTAATCCATTAATTTTTTTCTGTGGATTATTCTAGGTGAATTATACCAATTCTAACATGTCCAGGTCTTTCTTGCTATCTTCAATGCATTTTGAAATTATGTATTTTTATCTTCTTTTGACTATTTTTAAATTACTATCACAGAGTGTTTTTTATTTCCCATGTGAATGGAGACTTCTAATTTTTTGCAATTATTTTTAATTTTATTACATTGATTTTATATCATTTCCATTTTTATAATTTATTGAGTTTTAATATAGCCCACATCATGGTAAATTACCAAAAGCATTATTAATTTACTTGAAAAAGTTTATGCTCTATTAATAGAGGAATTTAGATGTGTGTGTTAGTGTGCATAAAGAGAGAGATATTGTTGATTATGTTTTATTTTTATATATTCTATATACTTACAAATTTGTCTACCTTATTATTCTTTGACCAAAGAATTGTGTTAAATCTATTTAATTATAAGTGAAATTGTATCTATAACTACATGCATTCTGTATAGATTTATTAATCAAAATTGTTACTGTATTATTGTGTCCATAACTGTTATACATTTATTATGAACTATGTAGCTTTTAACAACATAAATTACTTTTATTTCTTGAATTTTAATGCTTTTTGCTAAATAAACTTTAATTTTAGAAACACAAATGAAAGATATTCTTCATGTATATAATAACGTCCCCATTTTTTATTTTTAAAACTTTTATTCTAATGCAATCTATATATATAAAACCCTAATATGCAAAGAGACTGAATGGTGGAGCACCCGAACAACAGACCAGTCGCTTTGTTGTGCACTGACCACGGGGGTTTGGACAGGGACATGGCGGGATGGTGAAGCAGGTGAGCAGGGTCACCAGACCAAGGTGGGGCACCAGTCACTGTCACTGGGGTGAGCCTCTGGTGGTTACTGAAAATTCTTTGTTCTCACGTGCCACCTACTGTTCAGCGCCGGCGACACTCACACCTGCAGCTGGTGCTGGAGCCACCAATTGCACATGCTGCCAGTGCCCAGTGCCAGTCCCAATCGCTCGGTGCCAGACCAACTTGCCCTCCCCTGCAGGCCTGGTCCCCCCCAACTGCCCTCCCCTGCTGGCCATCTTGTGGTGGCCATCTTTGACCACATGGGGGTGGCCAACTTGTGTGTTGGAGTGATGGTCAATTTGCATATTACCTTTTTATTAGGTAGGATTTGGGTAAATGCCAAGGTGTGAGGTTGCTGGATCTTATCATAAGATAACTGCCAATTTGTCTTTCAAAGTAGCTGTACTATTTTGCATCCCTATCAATGATGAATGAGATTTCTTCTTGTTCCACATTCATTTTTCATGTTATAGTAAGATTTTAAATCTCCTTACTGATCGGATTGTTAATCAAACTATAAATTATGTTTTCTGGAAAAAAAATGGGAAACTTTTTTAAATGATGAAAATAATAAATTAGGGTGAAAAGGATGAATATTTGCCTTCAGTCCTGCTGTGGCATAAGGCAGATTGACACAGCATTTCTGGTGTTACAATTGTATGAATTATCTGCCTTTAAATTGCTTTATGAGCACTGAGCTGGATTTTTCCTTTCACAGGTGGTGGCATGAGCATATACCCTAGATGGTAATGCATAAAACACCTCCTTTCACTACTCTTACAGATGCTTGGAGACATCTGGCCTTACACCTGAATATGAGAAGCTAGAGCAATTTAAGTTGAGGTCATGAAACAACCAGTAAAAATCTCCCATGCAGCTTTCCTGGGCATCTAATGAACTGTCTTTTATATCGGTTATTTCTTAAAAACTGGTCCCATAATCATTTGAATAAACACTTAAAATGCCCTAAGTTCATTAGTATTCTAATAAATAACTAGGGCTACCATTGAATCTATTATATACATTTACTGACCCATAAAATAAGTTGGAAGTATGATCGCTTATAGTATTCCTCCAAAAACTGTGAAAGAGCCATTTAGAAACTGTAGCATTTCACACCCATATAATTAAATGCTTATACCTTAAAAAATATTTCACATGGCATTTAGATGAAACCTGCAGGTATATATGTATTAAAATACATTATATAATAAAAATTATTTATCCATATTTTATAGTTAAATAATCATGTTTGTAAACTATCAGTTACATTTTGAGTAAGTAACTCTCATGTATTATTGAAAAAATAAGTACATATCAAAACTTGTAATCTATATAACTAATTGCTTCATCTTTTATTTTTAACAGAATTCAAAGGAAAAATGCCCAGGTCTTCCTATAGTAATATAAGAAAATAATAAAAATAATGCTTTTATTATACTAGTCAAATATCTGTGAATTTCACTGTAGAAAAAGGAGAATATTGTATTCTTTTTCTACAATGATGACAACTTGCATTTTGGCAAATCATTAGAATGAAATGATATTTTATAGGCAGTTTTACCATAACCCTTCTCTTAAAGACCTTGGGATCTCAATTAATAACTTATTATCTATCCTATATAATAAAAGGCTAATACGCAAATAGACTGAATGGCAGAATAACCGGAACAATCAAACAACTGGACAACAGGTCGCTATGACATGCACTGACCACCAGGGGCATGTACGGAATATGGTGGGCATTGGCCACAGCGGGATGGTGGAGCAGGTGAGTGGGGGAGCCAGACCAAGGTGGGGTGCCGGATCAGGGTGAGCCTCTAATGGTTACTGAAAATTCTTTGCTCTCATGCGCAGTGATCCTGCCTGGCGTTCACACCTGCTGCTGGCGCCTGCCCTGCTCACACCCACTGCAGGTGTCGGTCCCGATCACTCAGTGCCATCAGCAGGTACAAGCCATGGCTGCTGGCTCTAATTGCCTCCCAGGGCTTCTTTACCTCTTCCTGCTCCTAAGGGGCAATCGAGGCAGCAGCCACTGCTCACACCCACTTACAGCACGTGGGAACGGTGGCAGTGGCAGTGAGAGTGGGACTGCCAACAGACAGTTGCCCGGGGGCCGTGGTGGGAAGGGCCAGGCGGGGGCACGGAGGATGGGCTGAGACCTGCCCCTGTGCCCACCGCAGCCTCGTGGCCCACAGTTCCTTTCAAGGTGCACAAATGCATGCATTGGGCCCCTAGTATATATATAAAAGGCTAAGCGACTGCCAGCCATCCGACCGGTACCCTGCCCTGCTCCCAGGATGCACAATGACCACCAGGGGACAGTTGCTCAATGCAGGAGCTGCCAAGCTGCAGAGACTTGACAGCGGTGGTTCTTGGGTGATGCACCCAGGAACTAGAGAGGAGGAAGACTGATTCTGGTGTGCGTCACCTGAGAACTGCCCTGGGACCCCTCAGGGGATGTCAGAGAGCCAGTTTTGGCCCTATCTCCTCAGGGCAGGCTGAGGGACCCCATGTGCCTTAGGGACCCTACATACTCCATAGACGCCCTTTGAGCCCTGGTGCCACCCCAGGTGCAGCCAGCTGGGGAGGGACTCTGGGAGGATGGTTCCAGGGTGTGTCTGGCCCCTCTTGCCCAGTCCCTCCCCACCAGCCACGTTCTAATTAATTTCCTTTCAGTGTGCACAAATCCATGCACTGGGGCACTAGTGTTTCATAATGGCATTGCTTAAGGCAAGATGGATTGGAGGGTATTGTAACCCTGGACATCTAAATACCTTCCAGAGACATCATACTGATAGACATTTCACTATTAAGAATCCTTTCTTTGGGGACTTGGAGTTTTAAGAAACTTTAATATTTAAAACATTCAAAATAAAGAAAAATTGAAATATTAAAAAACCAATAGAAGAGGATAAATGGCAACAGAAGAAGACTTGACTTTGGGTGGTGAATATATAATACAATATACAGATAATATATTATAGAAGTATACCCCAGAAAACTATATAATTTTATTAACCGGTATCACCCCAATAAATTCAATAAATTTTTAAAAAATATTCCAAATCTCTGAAGTGGCATCCATATTTATCAATGGCTACCTAATTTATCAATGGCTGCTGGTAGGAATCAGAAAATTAAGGAGAGGGATATAGACACAGTAAGAGAAGCACTCACCATACAGAGGGACAGGAGAGGGTGCCAGAGTTCCATCACATACTTTTTATATTTTGGAGAGCCGATGCTGTATACAAACTTAGGAGTCTGAGAGCTCAGCAAAATTCTTCCCACTTGCCTCAACATTGAAAAAGCATTTCCTTCTTTAAGTGATTATTAAATGTCTACGATTTTAAATTTCTTGGTTTTACTTTGAAGCATCCTTTGCCGAAAGCAAACATCAATTCTATGGCACTAAATATTCAAACATACTTGATGCACAATGACCACAGATAGAAGGTTTTGGAATACACTAGATCTGGATTTCATTTCTAGCTCTATCACTTACAATGTAGGACAACACATATGACATTCAGTTTCTTGGGTTCCAAATATGCAAAATGAAGATAATTTCTTGTAGAGTTGTTTCATAATACATGTTTACACTTTATGTACATAGCGTGCTCTTTGTCACAATGAAAAATATTCAATAACATTTCAAAGAAAATACCTTATTTACCCACTACGAAATAGTTACAGTAATAGCTTTCCACCTCACTTCACGTGTATTGCAAAGACTTAAACAAACTATAAACAGTGTTTGGTAAAATATGTTATACAAATGGTGTGTGCATGTTTGTGTGTGTTGAACTAATACTACTGTATGTGTTTTTCATTTACTTTGGAGAATTGGACAATAAAATGGTGTAGCTAACTGCTTCTCTGTAAAACAGAGATATTCTCTATGTTTATAGAAAAACTGTGATAGAAAGTAGTCATAACTTTGGATTTTGCCTCAGCCTCCTTTGATAATGCTTCTCATATGCTTGATGTTCTATTTGGGGTGAGAGTCTTAGCACAGTTTCTGAATTTTTGTTCCTAAATCCAAAAAAGATACTCTTACTACATTTCTATTACAATACTTTAGACAATATTATATTTAATGTCATTGTAAAGTATTCACAAAAATTGTTTATTGTTATTCTTTTTTTCCTCTTGTAAATTTCAATATTGTATTTTTAAATCTTTTGAAATAATTGGTCCATAAAACATCTAAGTAAATTTACATAAGTATAACAGCAGAAATACTCTAAATTTTATAGGTAATGCCACGGTCTTTTAAAAATTCCTTGATTGCATTTCCTTAATTAGAGTAAAAATTATACAATTCTAAAACCTTAAATTTTAATAACCCTAGGAAGGTCATAATGCAGTTAAAGATGTTTAACCAAAGGTAAATAGAGTAAATGTTGAATAAAAGGACATTTTGTTTTTTATTTTTGAATATACAAAAATTATTTATCATTTCTTGTTTACATAATTATTAATCATTTTAGACATTATAATTTTATGGTTGAAACTAACTTTATTTAAACTACAGAATAAATTGATTTCTGGAAAAAAATAAGAATTCAAAAACTTCTCAATATTATTAAGATACAACTACATATTAAGGATGTAACAGTTAAAATTTCTTTCACAGAAGTAAGCTGTTTTCTAGATGAAACTGTGTGGCCTTAGTTGAAATTTGAATTATATGTTTACATAAAAATTTCCAAGATGAAGTAAGGCAATACTCTTCTATTGCTTCAGCAGGTGTTTGGTCACTTGCTTTCTGATGAAAAGGTAGGATTTGTGTCTTGGCCAGGTGGCTCAGTTGGTTGAAGTGTTCCCACACATCAAAAGGTTTCAGGTTTGATCCCAGGTCAGGGGAAATACCTAGGTGCCAGGCAACTGATCAACTGATAGCTCTTTCTCTCTCTCACATCCATGTCTCTCTCTCAAAATAACAGAACAAAAATAATAATACAAATAAAATGTATTCTCTGGGGAGGATTAAAAAATTAGGGTAGGATTCCTTTTAGAAATCAAATATGTATCACAGAAGCCAGAATTATTTCTGCCTTTGATCTGTGACCAAGAAGCACCCACCTTTAGATAAAACAGAATATTGGCCGCAAAACTATGCTCATTTATTACTTTTGTTCAATTGTAATCATATACAAATGTACATTCAGGGTATTACTTTCCGTAAGGAATGTGCTGCAATTGATATTTTTCACATTATTTATCTCTAACTCCACTACATTTTCATGAAACTTTTACTGTCAAGTTTTATATTATTTTATATACATAACTTAATTTAGGAATACATTATTTTTAAACTTGGAAAAAATACACATCATATTTTAGGCCTTATGTGTTTTTCAAGATTAAATTTGAGTAATATCATTTGGAGAGAAATTTGTTAGTATTTGAATATGTTTATCAGATAATAAAAAATTTCACACAAGTGAGTATTCTTTTCAGTAAATTTTTAATATATGGTGGATTATTTTTATGAATATGCATCTTATTTTATCTAGAAGCAAGTTTCTTCTATTATTTAATTTACTATTATTATCTTTTCTTCCATTTTACCACATTTCCTAATACATATACATCACTAGTAGTAACATACCCTAAGTTGCTCCCTTTGTCATTGCTCTTCTTGAAAATTCATCAGTTATGTCTACATTTAGGATGTTATTGATTTCACTTTCTCTACTATTTAATTTTATAATCATTATTTTATGTCTTCTTTATAGTATTTTATTTTAATACTAGAGGCCCACTGCACAAAATTCGTGCAGAGCAGGGGGACCCTCAGCCTGGCCTGTACCCTCTTGCAATCTGGAACCCCTTGGGGGGATGTCTGACTGCAGGCCCCATTCTTGCTCCAGCAGTCAGACATCCCTCTCACAATTCAGGACCACTGGTTCCTAATTGCTCAACTGCCTGCCTGCCTGATCGCCCCTAACCAGTCACCTGCCTGATCTCCCCTAACCACTCTGCCTGCCTGCCTGATTGCCCCAACCACTCTGCCTGCTAGCCTGATGCCCTTAACTGCTCGCCTGCCTGATCACCCCGAACTGCCTCTGCCTCAACCCCGCTACCACGGCTTTGTCTGGAGGAATGGACAGAGTGACATCCAGAAGGTCGTTCAGCTGTCCGGTCTAATTAGCATATTATGGTTTTATCATTATAGATGGTATTTTTTTGTCATTTGAAAGCATATTTTCTGGACTCAATTTCTTGTCTTCATATTGATAATGATTCTTTCCAAGAACTGTACGCAGTATATAGCATAAGAAGAAGAGAAATCTTTTACATTCAACAATATTCAGAATCCTAAACATTTTTCTCTCCCAACCACTGAGACATTTAATGTATCTAATAACCTTTATATATTCTTTTCTTTGACAAATTCAATTTCTTGTTGGAACTTCAAATGTATTCTCTCAGAGACGTCACATTCCACTTTTCAAAGTCTTATATTACAGGTAAAGGAATAAGGGTAAATTTGTTTACCGTATTTAATTTGATCATTTACTGATCCAGTTTGCCATAATATCTGAAAGCCAAGTTAGCCAATAAGGACAGCTGCTAATGTAGCAGGGGGTCTCATGTGTGTCAGGCAGCTGCTTTGTGGAAGAATTGTGATAAGCACAAATTTTGGTAAGAGTCATATGCAATACCTTAATCAATAAAGAAAATAAAAATCCTATCTAATAAAAGAGAAACATGGTAATTAGCATACGACCACTACCCTTCCCATTGGCTAATCAGGGCGATATGCAAATTAACTGCCAACCAAGATGGCAGCCAGCAGCCAGGCAGCTTGAAACTAACATGAGGCTTGCTTGCTTCAGTGATGGAGGAAACCAACGTTCCCTGCCTGCCTTACAGGCCTCTAAGCCTGCAGTTTGAAACATTTTAACAAATATAGAAGCTAAACAAAACCCCAGAAACCTGCTTTCAGTGAGCCCGGGATCTAGACCTTGAGTTATACATTGTTTCTATTATAGAACCGAAACAAACCAGATACCTACTTTCAGCAGCGGAGGCCTAAGAGCTGGAGCCTCAGAGCCAAAGCTGGCCTAGAATT
>NW_006286950.1:814010-831306 GCF_000327345.1 Myotis davidii
CCAAACTCCCAATCGGCCCTACCCTGAGCATGACTGAGGGTGGCGTCACAACCTCCCAATCTGCCCTGCTCTGTGCATGACAGGGGTGGTGCCCCAACTCCCCAATCTGTCCTGTTCTGAGCCCGACCAGGGGCTGCACCTAGGGATTGGGCCTGCCCTCTGCTACCCGGGAGCAGGCCTAAGCCAGCAGGGCGTTATCTCCTGAGGGGTCCCAGACTGGGAGAGGGCACAGGCCAGGCTGAGGGATCCCCCTTACCCTCCGAGTGCACAAATTTTTGTGCACCAGGCCTCTAGTAAATAAATAAGAGTCATACTGAAGGGACATCTGCTCCCCCTCTAACCACATATGATAGTATCTTCAGCTGCTGTCATATTGGGAGCATACTAGGTAGGGCTCAGGCCAAGTCAGAATTCTGCTGAGATGAATTGACAGGCATACCACAGTAGAGTAGGGAAGTAGACACCACTGCTCAAGGTTTTCTTTGGTTCATCTCTGTGTGTAGATACTAGCTCAGAGATAGTCAGTACATGGCTCTCCTTTTCTAAAGGGCACAATTGCTCTTTTATGAAACCTACTTTAGTAATGCCTACATTTTACTCAGGCTGCACTTCATGCCAAGTAATGGCTTCAGATGAGCTCTGTGCCCAGTGCATCTCAGAGGAAACACTTCCACCGCTTTCTGAATGGCTGTTTGTTCCTATCGATAATTCCATTCCTTCATATTGATCCCAGCTTCTGCTAATCAAACCTCAGGGGCTTTCTAGAACTTTCTTTTGGAAAAATTCATTTATTTTCTTCCTTGAAAACAAAAGAAAGCATAAAGAGCACCTAAAATATTTTCTTCAATTATGGTGAAAATTTTGCTAATGCATTCTTCTTTGTATCCTGTATACAAGTTCTTTAGTGTGTTATGGATCTCTTTTCTTTTCTGTGTCACTCTTGTCAAAATGTAATTCACTATGTCCATGATTCTCAACAGCAAAAGAATATACATACACCATTACTTTCTGGATCATCCCCCTGGGTATTTCAGGATGTCCATTAGAAATTCTTCCAGTTTGTTGGTGTTACAGGATCCCCCGTGTTTGGATATCCCCTTGAGGTAAGAGTCATTATTTGAAGAATAACTATTCACCTGCTAAGAATTGTAGAATTGATAGAGTGAAAAGTCGCCTCTAATTTATCCCATTAGGAGAGAGAAGTTTATAGAAATAGCTCACTATCTCCTTGAAAAAGATATGGTCATGATCATTTCAAAGGGCTAATGCCCACATTATGAGACATCAGGAAAAGTTACAAAGGAGCAAAATATTGGAAGTGCTTTCAGTTACACTACTTTCTAAATTTCTTGAGATCATTTTGGTAGGTATATAATTCTCTAGTTTATAGATTGTTATAAATGTAGTAAATCATTCCAATGGCCTAAACAAGGAAAAATCTGTCACACAGTAGAGTGAATAATTTCAACTATTTTTAAAAAGCACTTTCGGAAAAATAATCACAGGCTTTGAATTTTGAATGCACAAAGGTTGATTATAATGATTTACTCTAATGTATAATCAACAGACATTCACTGAAATTCCTATGGATGTCCCATAAATTTGTGATCAACAATTTTCATAATCAGCATACATCACTGATGTCATGGACTTTCAGAAGTCTATTATTAACTGAACTATTTCACTGGAAACAGCCTATACTTCAATTCCTTAATCTCTGGCAATAAAACTCTGTTGAAAATTAGATCACTTTATGGTTTTAGCTAAATGATTCTGTTTGAAATCAAAACTTCCTGACTAGTGAGTCACTTTATCTATGCAACAGAAGTATCAAATTCCAAGAGATAGCATGCAATTCCATATATTCCAGAATAACTTCCCTAGTGCATTATAAATTTATTAGTATGTTTTTCTCTATTCATTTGGGATATAAAGAGTGTGGTTAAAGCAACAACATTTATCTCAGGGTATCTGGGAAAGCTGTCTGTATTTATAATTTTAAAAAAAGATAATATGCCAAGAAATCACAAAAAAACTCAGTAAAGGTAATTTTTTAATCTAAAATATTATTTGATTTATAAAAAGAACAAGGGTGGTGATGATAAGCTCATTTTTATTATCACTTTTTTAAAATGTTCAAATAGATGAAACTCTCTCATTAACAGATGGAGGCATTAGCTCTCTTTCCTCATATGCATATATGTACACACTCCCTGTCCATTGGATGTTGCATTCATTTGCTTCTTAGAGAGTAGTTCTCTTGAATTATATTACTGTTCTAATCATGCAACTCACATTCATATATAAGAATAAGAAAACAAACTTGAATATTCCCTGAAATATTCTGATCTTTGGCACTTTTTAACTTACCTTAAGATCCCAAAGGACTAAGAAAACTAAGGTCTGGTTGCAATACTTCTATTTGTCCACCTTTCTCAAACAATTCCCATCCTTTGACCTAAGCAAGACTTCCATAAAACCCAAGCTGAAACACCAGTTTCACTTTTGGCACTATACCCAGCTCATTTAGTCCTCTTATCAGTATTATCAACATTTTTGTCCTGTATAACCTTTTTCACATCCCAGTTTCTGTATATACATAATGTCCCATGTGCTCTAATAGTTTTCTCATGAATTTGATTTAATGCCATATGCGTGTGTGTAATGTTAGCTGCTGTAGTCAATATCCTAAATATGTAATGAACCAAATACAACGAAGTTTATTTCTCACTGACCTGAATTTTTTAAAATCTCAATTCTTATGGGTTTATCTCTTCCTTGTGATGATTCAGGGATCCTGGTTCTTCTATTTAGAAATTTGAATTATTTCTGGACACCCCCCCCCATTACTTGTTTATTAAGAGGAGAGTTCAACTATTTAATACTTAATGTCTCTTATTCCAGTCTTATGACATTTTTATTTGTTAAGTAGCATGTTTTAAAATTTTCTTCTCTTTCTTTAGAAAGGTTTTGTTAACTTGAATAGAAATAAAAATTTTAAGGTATTTCTTTTTACTTAGCATGAATGAATTTTATCCCTTGATAACTGAATCATTACATACCTCCAAATAATTTCTGTACATACAGAGTGGGGCAAAAGTAGTTTTATAGTAGTTTGCACAGAAAATAATCCAATTAATAAACAATAATTCAAGAATAAACTGTTTCATGTACTCAAACTATAAACCTACTTTTGCCTCACTTTGTATTTAAAACTTTCATGAATACCCTCTTATTCTTTGTAAACACTTCACCAGTTGGAAAACAATGCTGTATCTATATTTTGAAAAGCACACTTCCCATTTCATATAACTTCTGAGAAATACGCAATTCACAATCTTTTATTCAACTGTAATAGCCTTAAGAGCAGGATCCATTCCCGATCCATGTTGTATCACCATGAGCACATTATCTTTGCCTTAATAGATGCACAATAAATGTTTGTAAGTCATTTTGAAATATAAATATTTTCCATTTTCTTGGATGGAGATTTTGCCTTCTCAGCCAACATTTTGGGTCCAGTCGTTATTGCAGCAATAAGATAAATAAGAGCCGAAACCGGTTTGGCTCAGTGGATAGAGCGTCGGTCTGCGGACTGAGGGGTCCCAGGTTCAATTCCGATTAAGGGCATGTACCTTGGTTGCGGGCACATCCCCAGTGGGGAGTGTGCAGGAGGCAGCTGTTCGATGTTTCTAACTCTCTATCCCTCTCCTTTCCTCTGTAAAAACTCAAGAAAATATATTTTAAAAAAAGATAAATATATTAATCTTGATAAAAACCTATCTTAAAAGCTCCACAAAATCATCTTACTTTTTACTTCTGGTTTTTCTGCCACTTGATTTTGGGACGCTTATGGCATGTGCTCTTCTAGACCCTAGTAGTCTGAGCACGTTAACTCTTAGGGCAATATTTGATCAAAGAGGTAGTGGTGGTCAATAAATTCCCTCGAAGGTCAAAGGTGCATGTTTGAAACACATAGATATTCCAAACTCAGGTGGGGACTGAGACCTGATATTCACAGCAGTAATCAGCTGAATACTTCATCCTTGAATTTATAGTTCCTCCTTTGCTTTCTATGATTAACAGAGGAGGAAAACACTCAGAAAAATTTATATACGAGTTAACATGAAATATTTGGACCAGCTGAAAATGGACTGATGCCCACAATGTAGTCCAATGAACACACAGCCCTGGATTTCAGTTGTAAAGGAAATCTTCCCAGCGAGCAGAGTTATGAACAGTGAATTTAGTCATTCACTTTGTATGTAGGTTATGGTTATACATCAAATGCTGGGCAAAGATTAATGGATTGGCTGCTTTTTTATGGGCCTGTAAAGAGTCTGATTGGAAGAATGGAGACTAAGAAATTCGAGAAAGAGAACAGTAAATGGGCTCATGAAAAGTGGTTACTCTATATGTAAATGTTTGAATTTCACATTAATGTCCACTATAAACTATCTACAACACAGGATGCATTCAAGGACTAACTATTCAGGATGACTCATGCTGTGTATGTCAGCCAGGCCCTCCTTTTAGCCTCTGGGAGGCATGAAAAGAAAGAGTTTGAATGAGGAGATAGAAGACATAGCATATGTTCCAAAGCTACCTTTACTTTCCTGTCATTGACTTTATCATGTTTGTAATCTATAATTTTGAAATTATTTTATTAATGATTTTCTTACTGAATTTTAACCTTTACAACGGCAAAGAAGCATGTCTACCCCACTCAATACTATAATCTCTGTTCCAATTAAGCATCTGGCACATAAAAGACCCTGGGTCAGTATTTGTTAAATGAATCAATGTATAAATTACTTTATATTTAATAGGGTTGGTAGGACCTATGTCCAATATATGTCCATCCTATAGTCAGTGCATTCAATTTCTATTGCTGCTGTCTGAAAATGCCACAAACTAGGCTGAAAACAAGGCAAATGCATCATTTATATTTTTGCAGATCAGAATTCCATATTTTAGAAATCACCCACATTCCTTGTTTCTTCATCCCCTTCCTCTATTTTCAAAGCTAACCACCTTAACTTTCTCTGACCCTTTTTCTGTCACCACATCTCTCTCTGACTCCAGTTAGGAATGTTCTTCTTCTTTTAAAAATTTATAGGGTTACCTTGAACTCACCTTGATAATCCAGGATGATCTCTCCATTTTAAAGTCCTTAGCCTTACTCACATCTGTAAATTTCCATTTGTCACATAAGATATATTCATGGCATCAGCTTATTTTTGTCTGCCTGTCATTTTCAGCCCCTCATGAAATCAGTTTTCTGAAACTGAATAAGGGGATTAGAGCACTATTCCCAAATATAACATATGATGTCCCCAACATTCAAATAGCCAATGAAATACCCTGACTCCGTTTTCTGAGACAATCTGTGTGAGATCAAATAAATCACCCTTAACCCGGACAAATCCTGTGCCACTGGACTCCAAAAATCTTCACTGATGTAGCAGACTGCTTCTTCATGGGATTTCCATCTCCTAATCTCTGGGAAGCATTTGTCTAAACTGGGCCTCCAAAGGCACTTGTCACTTCCACTTAGTAAAATATCATTAATACAGTGGACAAGTAGAATGTTTTGTGGAATATAAAACAATTATGCATCCAGCAGACTACTTTATGACAGAGAGCAGAAAAATAAACATTGTTCTGAGGCAATTCAAATATCTATAGTGTCATGTGAACTGGTTTTTATCATGCATATTGATGAGAATGCATGTGCTGCATCAATATAGCCGCATACCAGGAGAGAGGTTATGTAGATCTGCTCCAGTGAAGATACAACATCCAAAAAATCAGGTTAACATTATATGGGGGTGAGGGAGGAGGATCCTATGTTTCTAAATCTTTGATAGTGACATTAATCTGCAGTTCCTCCTAGAATTTGATTTTTTTAAATCTTTGAAATGATTTTTTTAGAGAGAGGAGAAGGGAGAGAAGCGTCTACAGCTGCCTCCTGCATGCCCCCTACTGGGGATGAAGCCCATAACCCAGGTGTGTGCCCTGACCAGGAATTGAACAGTGACCTCCAGTGCATAGGACAAGGCTCAACCAACTAAGCCACACCAGCCAGGGTGATTTTTCTTTAATATATATATATAGTATTTCTGCCAATAATAGAATCCTCTTTTGATCCACCTTTTGGAGCCTACCAGATTCTAGGGCAGATATTCAGCATATCTTCTTTGTGACTACAAGGGATTAGAGTGTGTGTCAAAGCTAGAGACAAAACCTTCAACTTTTCACAGTATGCAAGGAGTTGCCTATTAGCTTCTCTGAGTCTCCTATTTATTTTTGCAAAAATGTCATTGTCATTTACAGAAGTCAGGCATTTTAAAAATTCTTATGATTATCATTATTATCATACAAATCCACTGCAAAAACTGCTGCTGGTCTCTATCCTTCAGTTTCTACCTGTACCCTATTAAACAAGTTAAAGCTTCAATGATTTATTTAACATTTTATGACAGGGATTATTTCCATCTTACCTACAATAACCAATGTTGTTACATTACCATTAATCCATCAAATTAGTTACTCAGTTCTGAAGTCCTATTCTAAGTGACTATTGCCTGTGGTGAGTCATTTAACAATTAGTGTTTCATAGAACACAGAGCCTGTTTTTTTCTCAGATTCCTTTGGCCCAATTTACCCCTTTGCAGCATAAGCTGTGTATTAAAGGTACTGAATGGAGCTGTGGAATTTTATGGGACAGGGTGCAGAAGGCATGGCATAGGTTACCATGAGGTCTACAAACACAGATAGACACCACATAGACTTGAAATATGCATCAGTTATTGGTTTAGGAAAATAATTGCTAAGGACCCTAGGGCCTGAAGGAGCCAAGAGATTTGAGGTGGCCCATGAGTCGTTTCTGATATATATTAGCACTCCACAGATTTTAAAATCTCAATGAATCACAATTAGGATAGATGAAAAAAAATTTGCATCCAAAAATATTATAAAGAACATTCAGGATACTGATAACAAAGAGAAAATCAGAAAGGCAAACAGGAGGCAAAACCAGTGCCATCAAAGCAGCAGTGGTTAAATGACAATTAGTCTTCATAGCAACACAGGTTACCAGATGATAGTGGAATATCATGTTCAATGTTTTATAAAGAATACATTGCCCAACCATAATTCTTGACATCTAAATATCTTTAAAAATGGAAACAAAATTTAATCAGAAACACTACAAATATAAAATTTCTATAAAAATATAGGGGAAAATCATTGGATGAGACAACTATTTCTTAGGATGCAAAAAGAATCATATAACTAAAAAGCTGAGCTGAAATTCATCCAAATTAAAATATTTTAGCCCTAGCTGGTTTGGTTCAGTGGATAGAGTGTCGGCCTGTGGACTGAAGGGTCCTGGGTTCAATTCCAGTCAAGGGCATGTACCTCTGTTGCAGGCCCTTCCCTGGCCTGGGCTCTGGTCTGACACATACAGGAGGCAACCAATTGATGTGTTTCTCTCACATGAATATTTCTGTCTAGCCCTGCCCTTCCACTCTCTCTAAAAATCAATGGAAAAATATCTTTGAGTAAGAAATAAAAAAAAATTAAGTATCAGATACTTTAAAAAATATTTTATATTTCTAAAGTCACCATTAATAAAATAGAAAGGAAACCACAGGATAAGAATATA
Organism: Myotis davidii; assembly: GCF_000327345.1. NCBI lineage: Eukaryota > Metazoa > Chordata > Mammalia > Chiroptera > Vespertilionidae > Myotis > Myotis davidii. Next base: position 821,680 of record NW_006286950.1, read on the forward strand.
TTTGCAAAACATGTATCTGAGAAGCAACATATTTCCAGAATACACGAAGGACTATTGTTAATCAAAAGTAAGACCACATAATTTTAAAATGGCAAAGGTACATTTCACAAATGGAGATGTATAAATAACCAGTAAGCTTGTTAAAAGATGTCAAACATCAGTAGTTTTCAGGGAAATACAAATTAAAATCATCAGATATTCACAATGCTTAGTTTTGACATGGATATATGGGAACTAAAACTCTAATATATTTTTACTAGTGATGTAAAACAGTACAGCCACTTTTGATAGAAAAAAGAAACACTTGGTAGTTTCTAAAAAGTTAAACATACACTTGTAAACTAGGGGCCCAGTGCACGAATTTGTGCACCTTGAAAGGAACTGTGGGCCGCAAGGCTGTGGTAGGCACAGGAGCAGGTCTTGGCCCATCCTCTGTGCCCCCTCTTAGGCCCTCGTGCCTTGGCCCAAGGTCCTCTGTCTTCTAGCAGCCCCACTGCTGCTGCTATCACTCCCACCTGCTGATGGTGCTGGCCCTGCTCTAACCCGCTGACAGTGTGAGAGATTTGGAGGGCCGGCCCCAGCAGCGGGTGTGAACGGGGCTGGCACCATCAGAGGGTGCAAGTGACGGCTGCTGCCCCAATTGCCCCTTAGGAGCAGGGAGAGGTGGAGAAGTCCTCAGGGGCAATCAGGGCTGACAGCTGCCACACACACCCATTGATGGCATCAAATGATAAGGACTAGCGCCAGGCATCAGCAGCAGGTGCGAGCGGTAGTTCCAGCACCTGCTACAGGTGTAAGTGAGGCTGGCGCAGGCAGCAGGTGCGAGCACCAGGCTTGCGGGAGCAAAGAATTTTCAGTAACCACCAGAGGTCTGCCCCTGTGACAGCTACCAGCACCCCACTTTGGTCTGGCACCTCTGCTCACCTGCTCCACCATCCCATCATGTTCCGCACACTCCCCTGGTGGTCAACACACATCATAGCAGCCAGTTGTTCGGTTGTTTGGTTGTTCTGGTTGTTCTACTGTTTGGTCTATTTGCATATTAGCCTTTTATTATATAGGATATTAGAGGTTTGGTGCATGAATTCATGCCTGGGTGGGGTCTGGCCTGCCCACCCCGATTGGGAATTATTAAGCCCGGTCAGCCAGGGAGAAGGGATGTGGGAGGTTGGTGGGCTGGCCCTGACCCCGAGCAGGGTAGGGGGGCAATTGGGCCAGGGCCAGCTGGGGGGAGGGAGGGTGGGCCGTTGGCTTGATGGCCCTCCCCCCTGGTCAAACTCCCAGTCAAGGGGACAATTTGCATATTAGCTTTTTATTATATAGAATATTTACTTCCTCTTGTGTAAACTTTAAAGCAATCCAATTAAACAACCTGCCTTTTGGGAAATTAAAATTCTGGTGGTGATACAATTGAATAATTCTCCAAAGAATACTAAAGGCACAAAGGACAGAGTATGGGATGGGGATAAGGTAGAGGAAGTACATTTATAAAGGAGCCTAAAATGTACTGACCAATGTGTGAGACCATGAGCTTGTCCTTTTTTATGGAGAATATGGGGAATAAACAGGGGTGGCTAAAACTTCCTAAAGGAGATAAACTCAGATTCTTGAAATGTCAGTAACAGAAAACACTGGTGGGGATGGGTCCCATTGGGGAGACAATTCTAAATGCATGAGTACACTGAAAGGAACTGTTGGCCGCACGGCTGTGGTAGGCACAGGGGCAGGTCTTGGCCCATCCTCTGTGCCCCCAAGAGCATGGGCTATTGGGGAAAGCAGGATTAGCTTAGCCTGTTTGAAGTTTAAGAAAAATATGTGAGCTCTAGCCAGTTTGTCTCAGTGGATAGAGCATTGACCCATGGACTGAAGGGTTCTGGGTTTGATTCTGGTTAAGAGCACAAACCTTGGTTGCAGCCTCAATCCCCACCCTGGGCAGAGCAGATGTGAGAAACAACCAACTGATGTGTCTCTTTCACATCAGTGTGTGTGTCTCTCCCTCTGTTTCTCCTCCTTCCTCCCACTCTCTCTAAAAATCAATGGAAAAATATCCTTGGGTGAGAATTAACAAACAAACAAACAAAAATGTGAGGGAAAGATTGGGAGAATAATACTTGTGATGGTATAAAGTTCAGTTTAGGAAGGGCATTCAAGCATCAGTTGTGCTCAACACTCTTTGGAAATGAAGTAAAATATTTTAGAAAATCGTATTCTTAATGCATAGACATACAAGAGCATGAATAAGTTACATAATGATTTGGTCAGATAAGAGATGGATGGGATACTGGTTATAGTTACTAGTGAGTACAGACGTTGTCAATAATCATTTGTGGAGAAGATGGCGACTTGAATTTTGGCATCACTCAGTGAAAAGAACTATGTCCTTTTGTGTGATAGCTTCATGGATACATTTACTAGGCTTTATTGTTGAAAGCATTACATATGTCTCTCCCCCGCACCATTGACTTCTTCTAAGTCACCCCCTATTTATACAGTATTTTTAATGGCTGGTACATTCTATAATGTTAAGTATAACAGAAAATAAGATATAATCTGTTGACTGGTATTGGGTTTTTTGAAAACATTATTATTGGATTGACATTTTAAAAACTGCGTTTTTTAAAGTTTCAACATATGGCTTGAGTTATTAAGCATATTAATATTTTTATTAGACTAATAAAACTCTGCGAAGGCAAAGTCATCATTTTCCAAAGTCATCTTTTTCTAGAAATAGGGTTGATAGATTCAAGACAAGCAGTAATGAGTGCTAGTTTTTGTTTGCTTGTATCTTGATGGGAACTGGAAGATAAGACCACTCAGACGGCTTGCAGATGTGAAATAAAAAGGGTCCAGAGAATCAACAACTGCATTTGCATGCCAGAAGTTTTAGTTGCCATGACATTTTTTCTGTCCTTTTATTCCCCAATGAAGGATATAAAATTTTTAAAAATATAAAAGCTTATTTTCCATGAATGGAAAATGTTTGCAGAGTACAAAAAATAATAAACTTGAGGAAAAGTTTGAAAAATAAAAATTAGAAAAATAAAAGATACAATTCCTTGGATTTCCCCTCTACCAATTCCATATGGATAAAAGATGAAGTAAATGTTAAACTTTAATGGCTTTCATAAAGAATATAAAGCAGAATGAATAATAAAATATTCTCAGTTATAACCACTAAATGTGTCAAATAAAAATGTTACTTATGCTCATTTACCAACACACAGAGCAGTGGCCAGAAGATGCCCAATTTTGAAGTAACCAATCTATTCGATGATTTCTGTGACTAGAGTCTATCCAACTGATGTGAAATGAGTCTGTCCAACATTTTAAGAGGCTTTTTATCTGAGTAGGGAAGGTTTTTGTTTGGTTGCTTTCTTTGTTTTGTTTTTCTTTTTTGTTTGTTTGTTTGTTTGTTTGTTTCCACAGGGAGAGGAAGCCAGGGGCACTGGGAGAGGATGCTCAGGACAAGGAGGGCTCTGACTGGCCCCTGGCTCTCAGAGAGCACAGCCCCCTGCTGGCCTCCCACATCTGCGCACAGCATACAGACCTCTGCTAAACACAGCATTCTCTTTCCCCTGCCCTAAGCTCTGCAGCCATCCTCATCACTGCCCCCACAGAAAGCTCAAGCATGTTGGCTTGCAGCAAAGTGTTAATGGTGAAAGGTCACCAAATGTTAGACCTTGGTCCTTGAGTTCTGGTTAAGAAAAAATTCAGAACTAAGACTCAAATACAAGGGAAAGTTATTTAGAAAGTCACAGAGGTAGAAGAAGTGAGCCTTAGAAGTGAGCCTGCTGGGCTGCATGGGCTCAGGAACAAGTTACAGAGGCCAAAGAAGAGCCTTTAGACCTTAGGGGAAAGAAAGCAAAGGTACTTGCCTTAAGAAAAGAAAAGAGGAGGAAAGGTGCAGTTGCGCTCAACAGAGAGAGGGCACATATCTGGGGATGTTTTTAATGTAAAAACGATTTCATCATCAGCAGTTTTTATGTTGGATTACAATTTTTCTGACATTTTTAACATAATTTCCACACATACACACAAAAAAGAAAAAAAAAATCTCTAATAGTGACAACCAAAGTAATATCCTTTAGACGCATTTGTCTCCCAATAACCTAGCACAGATTTATCAATCTTTATTTGAAAAATTTATTGAGATTTGTGTAATTCAACTATAATTTAGTAGGAAAATCTGTCTCTCAGTAAAATACCAATATACCTGACAGGTTTTTCTACAGAATGTCATTGAGTCAAATACTTCATGCACTTGTTTTAATGTCATAGTTTTATTCATAAAAGGGCAATAAGCTTGTCAATTCAACATTTAAAAACGAGGACCCCAAGAAAGAGAAAAAAACTGTCCTGTCAAAAATAACATTTAACTACTAGCTAGTCACTTTTTCAGATTCCCCTCTTTCTGTAGTATTAGATACTGATCTCATTTGATGGAAATAAGAAAGCTTGAGAAGTCAGTGTTTATATTCAAAGTATCTTTAAGCTTTCAGAGTTCATCAATTACATAGAAAATAAAATGAATAATACTTTAATATTAACATCACTTGTGCAAATCATTCTGTGCTCATACAATATGCATTTATTTGGTTAGTAATAATGTAATATATAAGGTATCTCCCTAAAATGTATACACACTTTAACAGCTAATAGCTAAATTTTGAAAATGAAATGTATTTTAATAAAGCCTGCCTTTATAATTACTCCAAGTGTGTGTATACATTTTGGGACACCCTATATATTATATACATTAATATAATATGTACTAGAGGCCCGGTGCACAAAAAACTGTGCACTTGGGGGGAGGGTCCCTCAGCCCGGCCTGTGCCCTCTCTCAGTCTGGGACCCCGTGGAGGATGACTAACAGCTGGCTGAGGCCTGTTCCCCGGGGGATTGGGTCTAAGATGACCCCCTTCAGGGTGGGGGTCCCCACTGGGGTGCCTGGCCAGCCTGGATGAGGGGCTGATGGCTGTTTTCAGGCTGCATGCACCCCCTTTAGGGTAGGGGTCCCCACTTGGGTGCCTGGCCAGCCTGGATGAGGGGCTGATGGCTGTTTTCAGGCTGCCTGCACCCCTTTAGGGTGTGGGTCCCCACTGGGGTGCCTGGCTAGCCTGGATGAGGGGCTTATGGATGTTTTCAGTCTGCCCACACCTCCTTCAGGCTGGGGTCCCACTGGGGTGCCTGGCCAGTCTGGATGAGGGGCTGAGGGCCTTTTTCAGGCAGGCCAAGCCTGCAACTGAAGCTCCCAGTCTCTCCTTTTTTTCTTCTTTTCTTTTTTATTCTGGGATTTATTTACCTGCTGTAATTGAAACTTTGTTGCAGCTCCAGCTCCGAGGACGGCTGGCTGAAAGCAGGTATCTGGGGTTTGTTTAGCTTCTATAATTGCAACATTGTTCCTTAGATGGGAGCTCAGAGCCTGGTTGCGGCAGGCGGGCAACCTTGGCTTCCTCCATGTCTGGAGCAAGCAAGCCTCCTGTCATTTCAGCTGCCTGGCTGCCAGCGGCCTTCTTGGTTGGCAGTTAATTTGCATATCGCCCAGATTAGCCAATGGGAAGCATAGCAGAGGTTTGGTCAATTACCATGTTTGTCTATTATTAGATAGGATAGCAACTTCATAGAGTTGTCAGGATTGAATAAGTTAATGCATGGAAAACAGGAATAGATATAATTTCAATCAATCCTGTAGATATATTTTTGCTTCAGAAACTGAGGTTTATACAGGTTGTTACTATTCCAGTTTAGTAAGTACTTAATTTGTGTCAGGTACTTTTCTGAGTATTTTACATATGTTGTCTCATATTATGGTCACAGCAAACCTAGGAAATAGATACACACACACACACACACACACACACACACACACACACGCATATTTTACAGGGAAGTGTTACCTGACCAGTATTGCTTCTTTTGCTTCTCTTCTAGACTAATTGAATGATTATGCCTTACCCAACTTTGTATTCCAATATGAGACAGAGAATAATACTCAATAATTCTTTCTTGTAAAGACGACAGTTGGATAGAAAAATAAATTAATGAATGTATGACTTATGTGCTTCTATTTTACTTTCTATATAGTCTAAAAGAATGTGTTTTAAAATATTAGTTTGGAAAAATCGATTAGATATCTCAATTTATTTGAGACATCCCCAAGTTTTACCTCCAAAATTGAGTGGAAGGTTCTCCCAATTGTTACCCAATTAATCCCAACATTATTTTAAAATATTGAATGACTGGTGTGAGGACATATCTTTGACTGGTTTGGTTTAGTTTAGGTTTTTTTTAACATATTTTTATTGATTTCAGAGAGAAAGGGAAGGGGAGAGAGAAACATCAATGATGAGAGAGAATCATTGATCGGCTCCCTCCTGTGTGCCCCACACTGGGGATCAAGCCCGCAACCTGGACATGTACCCTGACCAAGAATCAAACTGTGACCTCCTGGTTCATAGGTCAGTGCTCAACCACGGAGCCATGGCAGCCAGGCTGGCTTAGTTTTCTCCTACTTTCCCTGGCACCGTTACCATAAATTCAAGTTCAAGTGAGATGTGAGCTATAATATCTGCACACGGAGATCTATGATGAGACCTGTGTGTAGCTGTGGATTGCTGCAGCTAAAGGTGAGGACCTCCTGTTCTCTTTGTCCTCAGCTGTCAGGTAGACCCACTGCTTCATTAAGAGGGAGGGGACAACAGACTGGCCTGAGCAAAAGGAGGAAAACAAGGGACATAGTGAGGACACTATCATGGTGGAGAAAGAGCATAGTAACAGATCCAGCTAATAAAAAGGATTGCTAATATTTATTTAGTTTCCATTAGTGTCAAGTTTATACTATTTATCACTATTTTATGTTTAAGTTTTCTTTACTGGAGCTCAAAACTGATTTGAAAGTCCTGTTTTCTGAAAATATGGATTCCAAATCTCTACACTGTGGAGAAAACAAGAACACAGGAATGTTTTAGTTTGCTAGGCCTGACAAAACAAGGTACCACAGATCAGGCGAACTGACCATCAGAAATGTATTATCTCTCAGTTCTGGAGGCCAGAAGTCCGAGATCAAGGTGTCCTCAGGGCCAATTTCTTCTGAGGCTTCTCTTCTTACCTTGCGGAAATCATCCTTCTTCCTCAGGTGGCCTTCCCTCGGTGCATGTCTTGTCCTAGTCTCAAGACTCTTCTTATAAGGCCACCTGTCTTAGGTTCCAAACCAATGATCTCATTTAAAGTCCTTACCTCCACATACATCCACAAGTTGAACTACTGGGGATTAGTGTTTCAACACATGAATTCTGGAGGACACAATTTAGCCCATAACAGAGGATCACGTAAGACTAAGGTTCACCTGGTAGGTAATCTGTATGTAACTATTCATCTGTTATTGTAGACAGGCATCTCAGCCCCATTGCTGTGAGGGGTGTGGGAGAGTTTTTCACAGCATTTTTCTTCTAAAATCCCACTTGAGAAGACTATGGAGAAATATATTTCGATTAGGGGGAAGTGGGGAAACTGATGATCTTAATCTTTATTCTAATAAAATGGTCATGGGAATCTTGACTGTACTTAGTGGAACATTTTGAAATATATTTTTGAAAAAGTAAGTGTTATTAGTTTTGATCTAATAAAGCTAATGTGATAATTTAAAGAATGATTATTTCTACATTCTTAATATCACTCAAGAATGTAGAAGTAATGAATTGGAGGGGTACACATGGGCAATCAACTTTTTTGGTGATAAGAATGTCTGCATCTATGGACCATGGACACAGACAATAGAGTGGTGAGGGCCTGGGGTGGGTGGGAACCAGGCAGAGGGGGCGGAGGGGTGGGGAAAAATGGGGGACATCTGTAATACCCTCAATAATAAAAATAAAATTTAAAAACGTATATATTTGCATCTATGTAATTTTTACAATGGCATACATGATATTTATAAATATGTAGCAATCCCAAGGTTGAGACTGACCTTACAATTAGAAGAGCTGAATGTTATTAAGTAGGAGATCAGCATAATTGAGCCAACCATTTCTTATGCTCAATGTCAAGAAAAAGAATTTAAAAATTAAATGTTTTCCTAATTCCTTATACCAATAGCCTTCTTATTTTCTTTTTATCTAATCTTTACTCTATCTACTACAATTTTCAGTTGAGGATCTAATAAACATAAAGTGAGATGTGAGTTCAGTTTATCTAATTGTTCATCTCTGAAACACTAGAGGGCACCCTTTCCTTCTGTTATAACATTCTGCTTCTGAATTGTGCAGTAGAAATAAATATCCTAAAGTACTGGCGTGTAAAAATAATATATATTTTTTATTTTAATACTTATGGACTTGCTTCCATATTTAACTCATGTTGTTTTTGATGATCCTAACATTCTCAGCATATTGTTTTAAATAATGTCCCTTTTATTTGTAGCTAAAGTTAATTCTAATATGTTGGAAATGTCATTGTCACAGAGGAAAGCTATGCTACTCAAGAGCCAGATGTTTCCCTGGTACCATGATAGTGAACAAGAACGAGACTGTGTTTGACGTGGTTCATGGTGTCTATCAAGAATAATCCAGCCTAAATTCCTGTGTTTAGATTTTGGAGTGATTTGTCTTGAATGTGCTTCCCTGTTCTTCATCTTCCCTGGTAAATAGTACACTCCTGCTAGGTTAACCCACTGTTTCCAACAGCAATGCAACAAGACTAGCCTGGAGTATAGGACATATTCAGTGAGAATCCAACTAATAATAATAATTGCCAATATTTGTTTAGCACCTATGCATGTCCAGCACTTACCTAAGCATTCTACTTATTTTATTGAGACCACATTTAATATTTTGTGTGTTATTGCTATTTTTATTCTCATTTTATATATAACAAGGATAAAGTAAACAAGAGTAATAAATAATCTAACATGAAGGTTATTTACATATTTTGAAAAACTATGAAGGAATGAATCAGGATAGTTTCTTGAGGTCTTTATCTGCTTATTACTAGGGATGCTTGTTGGGTTAGGGTATGATGTATACATTTCAAATGCTAAGTAAACTTGAAAATATTCACTGATTACTAAAGCATGTCACAGGTTTTCAAATTTTGTTGTGCAAAATTCAGAAGGGACAGAAACATTCTGTAGGTCTGCAAGGTTTTAAAAATCTTGGTTTTAAAAATCTAACTATTACTCTAAATCAATTATCTACATTAAATTGGTGTGACACAAGGAGACGCACTAATCCTATTTGCAACTTGAGTCACCTTGTATTTCTTCAGAATAGGAAAGTATTATGTAAAATTTTTTAAAATCAATAAAAGTTCATTGTAAAATATAAAGAAATAATTCCAACAATTGCAGGTGAATACATAAAACTAGGAATAACTGGCACATCATCTGTTTTTCTTCTCTTAGCTATAGTCAGACCTTTCTAATAATACTGTATTCCAAAAGTCACATACTGAATATTTCAAACATTATCTTTACTCAGATAAGAATCTAGGTAACCATATCAATTTATTTTCATCTAAACCTGGAACACATTCTTGTAATATTCTCCTTTTATTTTGGTCATTGAATGTGCATGAATTGATTTTAGTACATCTCTTACACAAGAGTTCAGAAACAGAGTGAATCATAATATA
>NW_006286950.1:831337-840126 GCF_000327345.1 Myotis davidii
ATAAAGAAATAATTCCAACAATTGCAGATGAATACATAAAACTAGGAATAACTGGCACATCATCTGTTTTTCTTCTCTTAGCTATAGTCAGATCTTTCTAATAAGTCACATACTGAATATTTCAAATATTATCTTTACTCAGATAAGAATCTAGGTAACCATATCAATTTATTTTCATCTAAACCTGGAACACATTCTTGTAATATTCTCCTTTTATTTTGGTCATTGAATGTGCATGAATTGATTTTAGTACATCTCTTACACAAGAGTTCAGAAACAGAGTGAATCATAATATAGGTAAAAATCCTCAAAAGAATGTTTAATAACAAATAATAATAAAAATGAAGAACTATTTATGCAAAAATTAAAGGCCTATATCAAATTGGAATCATCTCTCATTACAAAAAAATATATGTATAGAAAAAGGAAATTTAATGAAGAAAATGATAGTGGTTATCACCAGATGTTGGGGTATAGCATGATTTTATGATCTTTTATAATGTTTCCTATTTGCCTTATTCTTCACAACAAATATTTGTAAATGCAAACATAAATATTTAGTATAAAATAAAATTCAGCTGTATGAACATACATAAAATCCACATCTTAGTTTCTAAATGCCAGTTATTCAATTAAAAGAGCTGGGGATCCCTGAAGAAATGGCCAATTCTTGGATTTGGGCAAGAATAATAAAATATGAGCCTTGAATGTCTTGTAGTTCTATAAAATAAGAGTCAGGAGATAGGCTTGTGTCAAAAGGGAGTTAGGAGATAGGGCTTGTGTCAAAAGGACTAAGAATTAGTCTGAAAAATCTCCAAATAATCAAACTGACAGTAGCATAAGAAAGAGGGAATCATTTTGAAACTCTTGTAGTGATCAGGAAATGGGAAGTGATAATTGAGAGGGGATGAAAATCACCTTGGCCACGTGAAAATGACAGGAAAGCTACTAACAATGAAGTTGGCACTTAAAATCTATATCCCTCTAATGTCATTACTAATATCTGTTACCAATACATTGTGGTAAACAAACAGAGTACAATACAGAAGGACAGATAAAGTCTTTTTGTGGATATCACTTGTTTTGCTGGCTTTTATTTGTCCCCAAGTTTATTCACCAGTGGCATGCTGGCAAACGTTTAAGGACTGAGCTCTAGGGTTGGAGAGAGCTCCAATTTGTAGTCTTCAATGATTTCTGAGGTGTAAATACTCCACCATGACTCATTTCAGGCTGCCAACCTCAAGTCACTAAAAGCAATATTGGATACAGCCTGCTCCCACATAAAACTACAGGAAACTTCTCAACTGGTGCACAACACAACCAAGAGGCCATAGGTGTTACTTGACTAATATATATTTGAATGGTTTTAGAATGAAGATCCCATTTAGCAATATTCTTATTCATACTGGACCTCTAGGACTATCTATACTTTGCTCCTGGTCCACACCCATGAAGCAGCTAAATGTTATACAAATAGTTTTCACTCTTCTGTGTTTGGGAAGATAATAAATGTGCAGCTCTGAAACTGACATAAGACATTGTCATCCTCAATGCAGTCATTTCAAGATGCTCTGACATGGCTCAAGAACAAGCAATGGACAATTCCTTTTTAAATTGGCTCATATGAGTTGAGAATGAGGATTTGTACATCACATTCCGATATTGGAAGAAGAAATGAGAGCCCTTTGGACTTAAATTTGGTAATACCACAAATCAGAAAACAGTAAAATTAAATAATGATTAATATGTATCTTTTAATAGACTTCTATTCCAGTATTTTTCATTCCTTTGTCCTCATTTAAAAAAAAATGTTTGGCCTCTATTTGTATCATGGGTTTCTTCTGTCTGACTAGCTTTTTATTCTGCTATCCTAATGATTATACTTCACTGTCTTAATATCCAATTCCCGTTAGAAGCAAACCCTCATTTTACTTTTTCACTCACCCCGCAGGGATCTCACACAGTTGGCTTTAGAGTATAAAGCTCTTGGCTAATCACTCAGCCACTCTCGCACACAGCCAGCTATTCACACTCAGTACAAATCCTGCAATTCAATTTTATTCAACGCTGTTTAATTCAAAGAGCCTCAATTCAATTCAGTTCAATTCACTTACCAAATGTTGGTGCCAATTCTAATTCTATCTTCCTCTTTTCCTTCTCTCTCTCTCTCTCTCTCTCTCTCTCTCTCTCTCTCTCTCTCTCTTCTCTCTCAGTATACTTAAAGCATACATCAGAAATCAATCTGGTAATTTGATCAACCTTTAGCTGTCCTTGTTTTGGAAGGAGTATGTTTACAGTTGAGTGCCATTCTTTACTATTTCCAGTTTTCCATGCATATCTTACTTAATGTAGCAGTACTTTTTCCTTTAGCACTTGTAATATTTATTTATCCCTTTCTTGGATCTACTCGGTCTGCTCAGAGAACTTTCCATGTTGACTTTCAATAACAGTTTTGTTGTACAAGGACTAGAATTTACATAATATTATGTTTTATCATTGCAATAAAAATTAAAGAGTGATTTTTATTTCTAACTAAATTTTTATTAATATATTTTTAATGATTTCAGAGAGGAAGGAAGCAGGAGAGACATAAACATCAATGATGAGAGAGAATCATTGTTCAGCTACCTCCTGCACACCCCACACTGGGGATTGAGCCCTCAACCCAGGCATGTGCCCTGACTGGGAATCGAACTATGACCTCCTGGTTCATAGGTTAACATTCAACTACTGAGCTATGCTGGCCGAGCTCCAACTTAATTTTTATACTGCATCATGACAAAGACTATGTCACCTAGTCCTTAGAATTACACAATACGAAAACTCTTGAATTATCCCTACCATTGTGTTTGTCATACTCCTTTTCTCCTTCTCTATATCTTTGTACAAACATCAGATTATTTTACTCCTAATGTTCTTCTTGCAATTTTTATTTTCTGTGAATTGAGTCAGTCAGATATCCATACCATTTTCCTTAAGTGGTTAGGCCAACCTTCTCTGTTTTTAAGAACTCAGATTTATCCCTTCCCTGCTTCTGGCATCAGTCAACCGTTTTCTAATTTATACAATCACTACAATTCATTTGGAATTTCTATCTAAATAGAATTACATTTACATTTATGGTTAGTTTTGAATTATGATATGTCTTTTGATAGGTTATCTGTTATTCATATGTGAACTTGCTACTTTGTTACAAACAGTCTGAATAAATAACATATCTATATTTGAATGTTATATAAACCTTGGAAGAATTAGTAAGGAATATAAATAAATATTGACGAGGCAGCAATTAAATTCAAGGCCATCATCCTTTAGTGGATCTATAAGTTGTAGCCCTTGCTTTACAGAGTCAATGTTTTTCTGTCACTCTTCCCTAGATAAGCAAGTGACATCACCATTAATGGGGTCATTTTGTCTGAGCTTTAAAATTCACCTTTGATTCCGCTCAAGGCCTCACACTCACCTTCCAGTTCATCAGCTGCAAAATATATGTAAAATCCAGTAGCCTCTCACTAAGAGCCTCTTCCAGTCTATCCCTATACTGAATATTAGCAGCCCTGCTCATCTCTTTGTTTCTATTTTTGTCTCAACATAGTCCATTAGCAGACAGAAGAATGTCTCCAAATGTAAATCAAATAATGTCAATGCTATCCAATGGCTTTCATAGCAATTAGGTTAAAAATCATGACTTTCAAGGCCCTACAGTCTTTGGCTCCATCTACCTTTATGACCTTTTCTTTCAATGCTCCCCCTTATCCACTGAGATCCATCCACAGAGTTATCTATCCCCGAGCACCCTACACTCACTCCCCGCTTAGGGCCTTTGCACTTCACGCTCCTGTGCCTAAGAAAACATTTCTCTCAGGTGGTATTTTGGATTTTTTTTCTAATCCGTTGGGACTTTAAAAAAAAATCATCTCTTTGAGAAAACCTAGCCTGACCACACTGTCAATGTAGACACCGTCTCTATGAAAGTATCCTCTTTATCATGATCATTTTTCTAGAATAATTTTTACCGTGTTGAGCATTAGAGTATCCATAAAACTCAAGGTTCATCTGAAGAGAATGGTTTCAATTAGATTTCTATCAGACTCTCTGTTCAATTTGCAGAGGTAACATAAGTATAGAATATAGTCCTCTAATTTTCTAGACCGTATTTTGGGAATCTGGGATTAAGAGAGTTTAGTCAAACTGGGAAGCATATATTAATACATTTTAACAGTTCCAACACTTTTATTCAATGAGATTCAATGTTCATACTTTGAACTATCATTTTTTTTAAATTTCTTTATTGCTTAAGTTATTATATATGAGTCATTATCCCCACATGAACTATCATTTTTAATGACACAAAACAGAAAGCTGATCAACAGAGCACGTGTTGTGAGTTCCCTCTAGTGGTTGCTCAGTCAGTAAAAAAAAAACAAAAAACTAGCAGTTTGCAGCCTAGAAAAGCACTACAGAGATTTGTAGAAGCTCCTCTGATCCCTAAGGAAATTGAACCTCAAGGAGAATAAGTAAATTTTTTCTATTGCAATTCTTGGAAAAACTCAAATTATATCCAAATTTTCTGATAATAATTTTTAAATACAAATTCTTATTAATTAATTTATTATTGACTTTAACTGAATACCATTATATAAAAGCCCATAAAAATGATATTTCATTAGCAGATATCAAGTTCTCTTTTTTTTGTCATTCCTCCATCACTGCTATCCTCTCCTTTCTGCCTTCCCGTTAAACATTCTTATTAAGCTTATCTTACTGCTTTCTTTAGCCTGTTTAGAGTTATCCATATATGTAATATTTTAACATTTAAAAGTGCCCAAACACTTACTAACAGCTTAATAAATGTTTGATAAAGAAACTCCTAAATGAATGATATATTGTCCAATTTAATGAGTGAATGAATCTAATCACAACTGTAAATAAGTGAAATAGCATTTTAACTAGCAGTGGAATCTTTTAATTCATGTTGAATTGTGTATTGAATTATCTTTTCAAAGTAAATACCTAAATTTTTGCTTAATGTATGGAGGAAATTTATAAGCTATCATATTCTTGTACATTTTGCTATTTGAATGAATTTTATAGGTAAGATTTTATTCTTTTTTCTCATTGTTCAAGAATTATATTTTAAAATGTGATTTGTTTGTTTTAGATTATTATCAGAAAATGTTTTTTCTGTACTCAGGATGGCATTTTAGACACTGTTGAGATAATAAAGTGACATAAATGTTCTTACCTTTAGGAAACCTATTTTCTAAAATCCCGAAGGTAAATATAATAAATACATATAAGATAATGTTTTAGATATTTCATATTTAGGTTTGTATTTTTCCATAGTCTACTTTCTATCTGAGTATTCTTTGCTAAGGATAACTTTGCAAACAGGAAAAAGAAAAGTAGAGTTCAAGTTTACTGTGACTGATAAGTATCTATACCAGCCGTGGGCAAACTACGGCCCGCAGCCCGTTTGAAATGAATAAAACTAAAAAAAAAAAAAAAAAAAAAGACCGTACCCTTTTATGTAATGATGTTTACTTTGAACTTATATTAGTTCACACAAACACTCCATCCATGCTTTTGTTCCGGCCCTCCGGTCCAGTTTAAGAACCCATTGTGGCCCTCAAGTCAAAAAGTTTGCCCACCCCCGATATACTAATAAAAGCCTAGGTGGTCCTTGCGTGCAACATCATCACAAGATGGCTGCCACAAGATGGCCATGTGCACAACAGAGGTGGGGTCCAGTGGCCGCTCTGCACAGTGAGGCCTAGGGGTCCCATGGCTCCATGCGGTGCAGAGGAGGCGGGTCTCAGTGGAGGTGGTAGGCTGTGGCAGGGGAGGGCAGTTGTGGGTGAACAGGCCAGCAGGGGAGGGTAGTTGGGGTGATCAGGCTGGCAGGAGAGGGCAGTTGGGGGAGACATGGCTGGCAGAGGAAGGCAGTTGTGGGCGATCAGGCCAGCAGGGGAGTAGTTAGGAGGCAATCAGGCCAGCAAGCAGAGTGGTTAAAGGCAATTAGGCAGTAGGCAGGCTAGCTGTTAGGAGCCAGTGGTCCCGGATTGTGAGAGGGATATCCAACTGCCGGTTCCTCTGAGGGGTCCCAGATTGGAAAGGGTTCAGGCTGGGCTGAGAGACACCCCCCCACACATGAATTTCATGCACTGGGCCTCTAGTGTATTATAATAAGCATATGAGAGATTACAACTTGCAGTATCTTTCCTACACATATTCTTTTTTTATAGTGTTTTTCCTTTAGGAACAACTTGAGACAAATTTTTGAAGGATAAATTACAATGAGAATATCATATGAAATAAAATTTCTAGTTGCACTTAGCACAATGCTGGATTTATAGTGTGAAATATATATTAACTATTGTTATGTTACTATACTCAAAGATAACATGTAACTTAAACAAAGGAAGATAAAATCATAAAAAATTAGTTTTCCACAGATATATTTAACATCATATTTTTGTTTTATTTTCTCTTGCTGTTAGTCTCAAATTTGAAATAATAAAAACTAAAGAGAGCCTCGACAGAGAGCCTTATTTTAGGAATCCACTACCTTATTCCATTTGGCAGAATTAATTTTGCTCATATCCAGGGCTAGCAAGGGACTATCCCTCTCTTTCTAGACACAGTTAAAGGATAGAGATTTTTCTGGAAAAGGGGTACCAGACAATTATGGAAGTTTATCTCAACAGTTAGCTATGGGAGTAACATAAATACAGACAATTTGCAAAAGTTTATGCATAGATAGTTTATTAAATGCATCGAAACTTCAATTTCAAACTGAATGATTCATTCAAGTGAAGGACATATTATGAATGAGGTTGTTTTTTTTTTTTTTTAAAGCTATAGCAATTGTGTATCCCACTGACCTCCGTTTGCTTCTGAATTCAAGGAGAATAATTCATGCTATAAATAACACTTGTAATTGGCAACATAGTGTGGTATATATAGCCACTCACTCTCCACTAAAAGATATGGAAGTTTCTAGTAAACTTTTTATTTGCTTAGAAATATTTTTAGCACATATTTAATCAAATTGAATTTCCTACTCATACTACTTTGGTAGCATTCATTAAAACAATGAACCCTGTTTGGGTCCTATAGTTTATTTTCTAGATAGGCAGTGGCCTCCCTCTTACAACAGAATTATAATGTTTATTCTTAATAATGAAAGCATAAATGGCAAGAGGAGGCTACTGCGAGTCCAGAAAGCTACATAAGCTATAAAAAGATGAGGCCAACTTACCTCTGTGAGCATTTAAAATTACTGTTAAGATTTAATCTATACAATGCTTTATTTACTTGCTGAACCATCTTTAACATGTGCTGTTTGCTAATAATGCTATACAGCTCTTATCAAAGGGGAATAATGATTATAAAACAAAAGAAAAACAAACAAACAAACATCTGCCTTTATCAAATATTTACTTGGGAGATACTCTTTTTTTCTGTGTTCAATAGTAGCATCCCTCCATGAACCAGAGTGCGCATCACCCACCACTTGGGAGATATAATATTTAGATCATAATAGATGTTCATTTCTTCATCAAATAAATGACATAGGATGATGTTTCTACATTCGATGTCCTGAGGATAGTAATGAGGATTTAGAATAGTGGTACTACAATGAATCCTTTCTGGTACCTTTGTATCTAAATCTCCTTGAATAGAGCCTAAAACAATGGATTTTAGAGTTTTAATACATATAATGATAGATCACATAATGATAGCCAATCCTACCACAGGGCTTAAGTCATTCTTATTTTACTTATTTGAATCTTCATAATAATCCCGTGAGGTAGGAAATAAGGAATATATGGAAACAAAGGCTTAGTAGGGCAAAGTAATTTCCTCAAGGTTATGCCACTAGTAAGTCATAAGGCTGGTGAGTCACATAACTCATTCCTGAGTACCATTAAGCCTTGACCACATTCATCATTGTCTGAATAAAGTGTATGCCTGTCAAACTGAATAACTGCCAAATCCGCTCTTTCCTTTATGTAGTATACATGTATAAATAATTCTTTTAAAAATATTCAATTTTCCACTACTTTAAAAAGTATGGTCCTTGCCCAAAATGCTGGTTGAGAAAGGCAGAACCTGAAACAGCGTTTTGACTTCTTAACTGGCTGTTGCCTATGACAATAATATAAATTCAACACTGTGAAAAAAAACAAAATGCATCAGTCAATTAAGGCAATAATTTTACTAGAGTTATTACAATAGAGAGATTTTCAAGGAAAAGTTGAAAACTTAGGGTTTTATAAAACAAGAGAATTATGAGCAAGCCTGAAGAGAGGTCTTATGGGAGCCACTGAAGATGGAGTTTTATCCTTGTCTATGTCAGGCCATAGTGGTCCTTTGGGGTTAGACAAAAAATGAAGAGTGGAGGGATATCTATGTTATTTTCCAGTTGTAAGATCTCAGACAAAGTTGAAGGTTATCAACACACTAACATAATCCTTCTGAACATTAATTCGTTCTAGAGTTACTCATCCATGTAATAAATTTGCCAATGCTGTCAGTGATAAGGGTTTAACCTCCAACGTTTACAGGGAACTCACACAACTCAACAAAAGGAAGATAAACAATCCAATCAAAAAATGGGCAAAGGACCTAAATAGACACCTTTTAAAAGAAGACATTCAGAAAGCCAAGAGACATATGAAAACATGCTAAAATCAAAACAACAATGAGGAGATGCAAATCAAAACAACAATGAGGTACCATCTCACACCTGTCAGACTGGCTATCATCAACAAATCAACAAATGA
>NW_006286950.1:840407-847251 GCF_000327345.1 Myotis davidii
AGGGGGGTAAGAGATCAACTGAAGGACTTATATGCATGCATATAAGCATAACCAATGGAAATAAGACACTGGGGGGTAGGGGAAGCCAGGGGATTGTCAAGGGCGGGGGAAAAAAAGGAGACATATGTAATACTCTTTGTAATACTTTAAGCAATAAAAAAATAAAATAAAATAAAATTAACCTGAAAAACAGGTTATTGCTATAGATTTGGAACTATTGAAAATTTCTTAAATTAATTTACCAACAGTAAGAAAATTAGACTTTCTTTTCTGTATTACCTCAAATCATATGCAGAGTTACTATTTTATAATTTAAATGGAATTTTCCTAAAAAAGAACTCAAATCTATTGAAGGAATTAAAAGAAATGTGAGGATAACAAAGAGAGGTTTAATATAATAAATTTGCTTTGTATGTAAAGAATAAAAATGCAAAAGGAATACTCGATAGAGCCTGCAAATCAAATCAGAAAATTGATGTAGTATTTTCAATCTGCAGAGGGAAGATAAATCAATACACAAATTTCCTACTGTGTGGGTGGTTAGTGTCACTAACACCCACTTTATTCAAAGGTCAACTGAAATGAAAAACATCACATAAATGATTTCTTGTGATACTTACCAAGAAAATTACTATAAGTAATCTATGTAATTTGGAGATTTTACTTTCTGACTTTTGGTTTGATTTGGTTTGGCTTTGGTCCCACCAGCCACATTAGTGAGCAGAAAAAGGAGGGTTATATTTTAAGGATCAGAACACCATCAGCTATAGAAAGGACTATGCGCCCACTTAGGATAAGCACCTAATGAGATGGTTTGGGATTGAACCTCGCATGCAAATGTGCAGGCTATTATTTAATAGTAGACATTTTTGTTAACTTAGAGATATAAAGTTATCATTTTTTCCTAGTTAAGGTTTGTAAGCACTTCCTGGCCTACAAAAGCAGTCTTCAGCAAACATACACCACCTGAGAGCCACGCAGAAATCTTAACTGAGCTCACACATGTGGTCCGTCTACCTCACTAATGATATTATTATACAGCTTGGAGTATAACTGGTTTGAAAAGATGTAGGGAGCCCTGTGTGAGTGTAGAGCATGAAAATAGACTTGTAAAGGCAATCTATAACAAACTTTAACATGTCAAAGTTTACCCCTAGATTCCCTATATTTTGTTCTGCTAGGATCTAAGACTAAATACTTCCGCTCATGGCTGTCTCCTAGAGCCTGGATGGTTTACACTCAAACCGTTTCTCTATGCCACTAGCAGTCTACGGAGGCAAACTTTCCGATATTAGGCCCCTCCACAATAGCAACAATGCCTTCCTTCTGCAGTGGTTTCATCGTCCCAGGCTGACAGGAGTCACCACTATTTTGCCAAGTAAAAGTAGCCATATTTGCTTGGTTCCATGAAAAGTCTCTTTTATCCTCTACTATCTTCCAGAATAGAATGGGACTACCCCCAAAAATAAAGTGTCCACAAACGGCAGATTTTAACCAGTAAATTCTATTGTATATATGATTAGTTGGAAATCATAGTTTGACCTAAGTTCTAAGGCAAAATGCATATTCACAAAACACACACATGCATATTAACTTGGGACAATCTTAATCTCTAACTCTCAAGAAGAGAACACGCATGCATGCACAGACACGCACAGAAATATATGTGTAGCAAACTTATATGATGGGTAAAGTGTCAGGTTCCCATAAACATATTATATTTTAGAATATAGTTTTAAAATAACCCACCCAATTCGATATAGTGCTAAATGTTTGAAAAATCTGGGGAATTTATTGCACTGTGATCTACTTGTATTTGCTAATTCAACTGCTAGTGCCTCATTAACCAGCTATTTTCACAGTCAGGTGAATAACATAGATGAAGGACTTCCTATAGCAATAGCTAAAGAAATACCCGCTTCACATGTCTCTTCTCTAGAAACAGAGAACATAAATTATTAATTAGGTGTATTATTCGTCATCAATGTGCAAAACAAAATGTATTCTGAATACCTGTAATGTGATATTAAGTTTCAAAAAAATGCTTTGAGATTTGAGATTTCAGGAGTAATGTCCCTTGACAATTCTGAAATAAACCTCATTTTAATATTGGCAACTTATTTAAAATTTTCAGCAAAGTAAGGTGCACAGCACACTCTGAAAGCTCATTTATCTTCTTTCCCACCGATTAAAACGTCCACCCAACTTTTACTTCAGAAAATCCTACATGACAAAGTTTCTTTCTTATTTAATCATAAATGGAAAAGCCATCCATCCAGGTGTGAGAAAGCTTGGCCCTAGACTGACAGATCTTAGAGCACCGAGGAATTGCACCACCGGTCTCTTTCCTATCCACTGCCCGCAGGGATACTGCTCACAACCAGATGGAAGAAATGTCTGCTGCTTCACGGACCCAGGGAATTCCTGCTCTTCCTCTCCTTACAGTCACACTGTACTGATCCCACGTTCATCAAGAACACCAGGTGCTGGCAGCCATGACCTTGGGAGGAATTGCTTTGTGCTTAAGGAAAGATGGGGGGGGGGGGGGGGGGGGGGGAAAAAGAGAGAGAGAGAGAAGAAAGCAAGGAATAGAGAAAGAAGGAAAGTAATTAAAAACTGAAGAGGTTAAAAAATAGAGATATGGAAAGAGAAGGATGGAAAAAGGAAAAATATTTTGCCAATGCTGCCATGCCTCATTCACCATTTTCTCATGAGAATTGTAACTGCCAATATTTTCCAATGTTTTATAATAATTTAACTTTCAAAATGTTACTTAGAGAAGCAAATAGACAGAAATACATTTTAAGCAAGTATCTAGTTCTCTCAATGTATGTATAACTATTGATTCTCTCTCTCTCTCTCTCTCTCTCTCTCTCTCTCTCTCCTCACACTCTACCTGTAACTGTATTGCAAATAGTAGTATTGATTATTTTTTTAAATAAGGCCAGCCTTCTCCTTCCTAAGTGAACACGCAATTATTTGTTGTACTGCATTATTTCTGAATACCCTTTGCTAGTAGTGAGTCTCCTTCTCCCTTCCTCTATCTGAAAGCATATATATATATATAGTCTGAATATATATTTTCATTTGAAAACAAGAACTGTGAACACTGAAATATTGTTTTTCACCTTTAAACAACTGGAAGTTCTCATAAAATGTAGAACACGGTATAAGTGAGAGGGGTGGGGAAACGGTGTGAGCAAGGAAAGCAGGTCCATTGTGAAGAATACAGAGGTGGATACTAGGTCCTGTGGCATTTCTGATCCCCAAAAGATAAGCAACAGTGGATAAGCAACAGTCTTTTTTACCAGCAATATTTTCAGGTTACTTCACCTTTCTAAACTTCTGATATATGAAGGTTATTAATACTACAAAGGTTAAAACCCATCATTAATCATTGAATCAACACTGTCTGTATAAAATGACAACCTCTGGTAATGGAAAAATTATGGGTTTTAAAGCCATACTGACTAGCTGGCCCCTTGAGAAGTGTGTTGGCTGGGGCAAACTTACCAATGGCCGTGAGTCTCACTTTCTTTATTAGAAAAGCATCCAACAGAGCATGTGTCATAGTAGATGTGGGATGAATAATTATTACAGCAGAGAAAAGTTTTATTTATTTAGAAAATCACTTTATGTCAGATTGAAGAATCTGATTTGTTACCTCAAATTATGAATATGACTCCATATGTAAAATTTATCTCCTTTATAATTTTGTTTCATTTTTCAGTATATGTTTTTTTCTTACATCCCCTTAGAATTTTTTATTCATTCTTTTGTGTTTTGGTATTTGCTTGCTTTCAATAAATCTGTAACTTTTTTTCCTCTCCAATGTAATAAAACATTGCTCAGTAAACTGTGAGTTCGTTGAAATCAGGAGTTATATCCTCAAATGATAGAATAATATGAATGATATTATTTGGGAGAAATGGTTTGGAGGGAAAGTATATGTCATATCTCCCATTAAGCCAAAGATACGGCAGAATTAGTTTTAATACTATTTTTGAATATAACTATAGTTTTCCCTTTATCGGTGTCTAGAATTTAATTAGTTTATGCATATGATATTAGAAAAGTATATTCTTTCAGTTTGTTTTGTTTCATTAATGTGTTCATTAATTTTCATTCTTTTAATCAATCTACCTTTTTTATTAATACATATGAATTGAACATTCACTATGCAAGTGTACTCTTCCAGTTCTGGGTTAGCATGGGTGAACAATAACACCTTTATATTCTAATAATTGTCATTGAAATTTTTTTTATATAACACAGGCTATTAATATCTGAGAAAATTAAATATAATACTAACACCTTGATAAATAATTTGAAGCAATGAATTTTACATGATACCATAAGTCAAATACAGAGTTTTTGTTTACTAATATGTATATTAGTATGATACATATAGATTAGGAGATTTAATGCCATAATAGATGCCAATACTTCCCAAATTAACAGGCAATGAATTTTTAAGTTCTGAGACATTTGTACAAAGGATACAAGTATATCTTAATACAATGATAGAATTTATTAGAAAAAGAAAGTGAATATCGATATTTAGATATATTGAAATTGAAAGATAAATTCATACCATAGAAAGTAGTATTCATACCTCACTACTAAAACTTATATTCGTTCTTCCTTTACATGATGCTACTATGTACTCAGTAGTTCAAATTTTTTTTAAAAAAATGTTATTCCTGATTCTTTTTTTTCTTCACCTCTGTACTTTAAATCAATTAGTAAGTTTTATTTGGTGCTTTCTTCAAAACATATTCTAAATCTTTGCACATCTTCCTTCTTATTCTTATCACTTTAATTCGAGCCATGATCATTTTCTTCCTGGAATACCGTAGCATCTTTCTGTCTGCATTTAGTTCTACCCTTACTCCCATAATATCCATTTCATGCCTGGTAAGCAGAATACCCTCACAAGTTTCCCACTAGAAAATAATAACCCTTTCTCACTGACTTTACCTTCTACTCTCCACCTCACTCATTATTTCCTAACCACACTGGTCTTTATCCTCATAGAAGACAAACAAACATGTTCATTTCCAAGGGTGTTTTTTTCACATGCTATTTCTAGAATATAAGCTTCATTAGACTACAGCTTTTTCTTGGTCCCCTTTATGATTAGCACTTATAACTAGAGCAATTTTATAAAATTTTTGCTTCCAGTAATAGTGGGTTATTTTGCTTCAAAGTAAAAATTCCACCACCAAAATCAAATTGAATGCAGAAGCAAAATGTCATAAAAGGGGTGTCAGTGCTTATCAGAAAGCTCCTAAAGCATGAAGGACTTAAGGGACCAAGAGAACAGACAGCAGGGCAGCCAATGGAAGGCATCTCGACATTTAATCCTGCTTCTGAGGCAGTTTGAGAGACTCAGATATAAGGCCAAGATTCCTGCCATTTTATACTAATGAGAAGAATTATAGTTTAAGGTCAATCAAAGAAGAGACACCTGATAAGTACCCTGGACTTTCAACTTTAACATGAAGAATACTATGGTATTGAGTATGAGTAGGATGTATGCCAACTTTCACAAGACTTAAGTCTAGTTTTGTTTTGAATCATCTCAATTTCTCATTAAAGTGATTTGCTATTCCTCAACTACTTCCTTAAGCAGAAAATAATTTCTTGAACAATATATAACAGTATGCAGATTGCCGAACCTCAAACTCCCAATTCCAAAAGCCCTCCCTTCAATAAACAAAAACCAGAAATGCAAAATATAGGAATTGACCCAAAACTATGAAGAAAGAATAAAAACACACCCAATGAACATCAGATAAAACAGTAACCAGAAAGGAACTTTAAAAAAAAATTTAACTAAATTTTAACATATTAAATGACAGGAAGACATTAGTAGAAACAGGAAACTATTTTAAAAGAATCACATTGATATTCTAGAACTGAAATTTTGAATAACTAGAATTAAGAATTCAGTGTACAGGCTTAATAATAAATTAGAAACATCTTATATAATAAAACCCTAATATACAAATTGACTGAACCGCAGAATGACCCATTGCTATGACACACACTGACCATCAGGGAGCAGACACTCCAACTGGTAGGTTGGCTTGCTGCTGGGGTCTGGCTGATCAAGACTGGGCAAGACGGGCTGGACACACCCTGGAGCCCTCACGCAGCCCCTCCCTTGCCGGCCCACCTCCTGCCGTCCCTCCCTGGAAGGCCCCAATTGGTACTGGGCAAGAGATGGCGAGCACAGTGCTAAGGACCCTAAGCTGGCCTAAGCCGGCAGTTGGACATCTCCCGAGTAGTCCCGGGTTGCAAAAGGGGACAGGCTGAGGTAGTGCACCAGGCCACTAGTATGAATATAAAATTAAATGAAAACCTGGAAAAAGGAAATAAAATGTAGAAAAAAACATGTAAAATATACATGTATTCAAAGTCTTAGTAGAATAGAAGTGAGAAAATGAAGCAGAATTAATATTTGAAGACCTAATACTTGAATATCTCCCATAAATTCATCAGATAATATAATTATGAAGTGGTAAAAAAAAAACTTTAACAAAATAAATACAGGTTAAACTGCACATTACGACACTGCTGTGAAAATAAAGTAGATCAAAGAGAAACAGAAATATCTTAAAAAACAACCAGAGTGGTAGGGGGGACATATTACCTTAAAAGGGTCATGTGGAAAGTAAAGGATAGTAAGGATAGAACCATCCAAAACCAGCCAAACAGTGGTTGTTCTTTCTGCAATACAGTTTAGGCAGGACGTGATCACAAAGGGAGAAGGATAAACTTTGTAATGACAAGACTCAATTCAATAATAATACTTAAGAAGTAATACTTCTTTATGCAG
>NW_006286950.1:850245-859418 GCF_000327345.1 Myotis davidii
TCAGTGTACAGGCTTAATAATAAATTAGAAACATCTTATATAATAAAACCCTAATATACAAATTGACTGAACCGCAGAATGACCCATTGCTATGACACACACTGACCATCAGGGAGCAGACACTCAATGCAGAAGCTGCCCCCAGGTGGTCAGTGCACTCCCACAGGGGGAGTGCCACTCAGCCAGAAGCAGGGCTCATGGATGGCGAGCACAGTGCTAAGGACCCTAAGCTGGCCTAAGCCGGCAGTTGGACATCTCCCGAGTAGTCCCGGGTTGCAAAAGGGGACAGGCTGAGGTAGTGCACCAGGCCACTAGTATGAATATAAAATTAAATGAAAACCTGGAAAAAGGAAATAAAATGTAGAAAAAAACATGTAAAATATACATGTATTCAAAGTCTTAGTAGAATAGAAGTGAGAAAATGAAGCAGAATTAATATTTGAAGACCTAATACTTGAATATCTCCCATAAATTCATCAGATAATATAATTATGAAGTGGTAAAAAAAAAACTTTAACAAAATAAATACAGGTTAAACTGCACATTACGACACTGCTGTGAAAATAAAGTAGATCAAAGAGAAACAGAAATATCTTAAAAAACAACCAGAGTGGTAGGGGGGACATATTACCTTAAAAGGGTCATGTGGAAAGTAAAGGATAGTAAGGATAGAACCATCCAAAACCAGCCAAACAGTGGTTGTTCTTTCTGCAATACAGTTTAGGCAGGACGTGATCACAAAGGGAGAAGGATAAACTTTGTAATGACAAGACTCAATTCAATAATAATACTTAAGAAGTAATACTTCTTTATGCAGCTAATGATTAGGGTCAAAATATATAAAAGAAAAATTGATAGAGCTCAAAGAAGAGACAACTACACAATCATTCTGGGGTGATTTGATTTGTAAATTTGATTTCAGTGCAATAAAAGGTTTAGATAAAAACTCTTGGATGTTGGGGCAATTTAGTGTGGCTGTATACATGGTATAAGTTTGAAAAGGTAGGTGGTCCCCAGTTAAGAGGTCCTTTGATATAATTATATTATGCTGAAGAATTTTTATTTTCTCCTATAAGCCAAAAGAGCTCTAGAAAGTTTTGAGGGGTTTTTGTTTGTTTGTTTGTTGTAGGAATGACATGATCAAATAAATTTTAAAAGATTACCCTGTAATAGTATGGAATGTGTACTGAAATGGGTAATCCAGGAGATAGAGAAATTAGTCACATTAGGTAGTATAATATTTCTTGAGTAAAATTATTTTAAAAGCAGAAAAATATTTTAGTACTGTATGGTTAACCAAATTGACAAGACTTAATTATTGATTTACCTGAGAGAGAAATGAAGGTTAGAGTTTTTTGTTTTGGGTAGTGAGATTGAGGGAAGTGCCATTGATGTATCTGAGGGATACAAAAGAGAAATCAAAATGAAAGAGGTGATTTTAATGAGTTCAGGTAAGGACATATATTGAATCTAGCTTCCTTGGTGTTCATGACAGAATTTTAGGCTGGAAATGTAATGTGAGAGTTTTCAGTATATACTAGGTATAATTAAGAGACAGATACTAGGTTTTTGGGTTCACAGGACCAGAAAAGAGAGAGATGGCAAAGTCCCAGATATATTTCAACTAAGTTATAACCATGGCTATAGCCAATCCTATTAATGTACATAGTCATGTTTGCTAAAAAGTAATTCATTGATTAGAAGCATCTTCAACCTCTTATTTAAAAGACAATCTGATGAATTTTTAAGAATTTAATGGAATACCGTTGCCTATATATTTTGCTGTTACTTATTTCACAACTAAGCTACAGTCCATGTTTAAACAGAAAACAAACACACACACTTTGGGCAAGTTGGCATTTTAATTTTGAAAATACTCTATAAAGAATAATGCATGTTTCTTAATATCTTAATGAGATTAATTACAAATATATTTATTTTATGATTTTTAATATTAAAGTGTATTTTTAAAATTATAATATATATAGCTACATTCATTTGAATTTTAAAATATTTATTGCTCTGAATCCGTATACTATTTATAATTTCAAGACAGAATTTATATCTGGATAAATGGACTAGGAAATGCTTGGTAGCTGAATTACATAGATAATAATGTGGCCATTCAGGGTTTAGTGATTAGCTGGATTATACTCTATTTTGTTGCTTTTGTATTAAAGAGCATACACATATTGTCATGATAGCCATATGTAGAAGGTTAGAGAGATCAAACAGAAATTATGACATATAATTTGGATTATACAGAAAGCTCAAATCCAACAAGTTAAGCTTCTCTGTTATCAATGTATTTTTAAATTATTCTTCATTTTTTAACCTCCATTTTCACAAAATATATATGCTTCCTTATGATGAAGAATAAAATGTGGATAGCTGCCTGCTGATTTCTAGTTGTTCTGATAAAGCCCATGGACTAAGGAAGGAAGAATTTAAAATATAATTTTACAAGTTCTGCAGATTCTGTGTATATTTTCTGTATGTATTTCACTGTGTTAACATAGATCCTACTTATGATTAACTCAGGAAAGCTCAGTTTATGTCACTGAAAGTGCTACTGCTACCCTATGCTGAGCAATTCCACTTACCCAGTTGAGTTTATGCCTAAGACCTTTCCTAATTCATTGAATGTATTATGTTCAATTTTAGAAATACCAACCATTAACAGAAACTACAGTCTAAAGGGTTGGCTTTACTTATAAACTACTTGAATAAAAACAGGATTACTTTCAATATTAGGTCATTAATATCTCACATTCAAATTTTCCCAACTCCCATTTTAATGCAGTTCTTTTCCCATTATTTTAAGATCTTCTATCTTTAAGTTGGAAGATGAAAGTATTTCTAAGATTTTGGAATTAGATTTCTATTGGTTGTATAACATTAGTACTAAACAGTTCATTTTTTCATAAAGTTACAAACAGTTAATCATAAGAATGTAATGAAATATCTGCCATATTAACTTCACATGCCTAAAAGAGGAGAAGAAAGAGAAAAATAATGCGTATAGAGTATTTGAGTGATGTGAAAAATGACTTAGTCTTTGGGAAATCCAAGATTTGGAAAACACATTTGAGTTATCTCTTCTTTTATCCATGTTAAGAAATAAAATTTCTGTGGTAAGAAATCAGCCATTATTTTTAAAATTTTATTAGTTATATTTTAGTTCCCTTCCTTATTGACGCTGTCATAGAACAGTTAGGCAAAATAAATTAAGCGCCTTCGGTTTGAAGCCATTAAAATGTTTCAGTGCAAAAGGAAATAAGATGGGCCTTAAAAAATTGACCTCAGCAATATCTGTTGGAACACTTTTCTAACGCTGGCTAAAGTGCATTCTGTGTATTTCCACTTAAGCCATCTGCCAATCTCAATGCTTATTCCTGAGGGAGGAAAACTTCCAGAGCTATTTTTCATTTAATTTGCAAGGACATCCTGTTTAGGTACTTATCAGAAGAACAGAAGAGTTGATGCCAAATACCACAAACCCTAGTTTAGAAAACTTAATGGGTTAGACTTGAAGTAATAACCTACATTTAAAAGGAACTGTAGCCTACTTCCTTTATATTTAGTAAATAGTCAGAAAGTATGGTCGTTAGACCTAAATGCTTTTTAAAAATAAAAGCTCTTTGTTCTATATACATTAAGGGATTTATGGGGAAAGAGATGTTAACCTTTTCCCATATGATGACTAAATATTTTAGTGCACTAGAACCACGACACTTTGTGTTCCAAGATAATAAAAAGAAATTTAAACACCTACTTCTTTTGGAAAATATATTATCTAATCTAAATATTTTTTATCTTATATAAGGAATAAGAAAAGAGTTATCTATAAAAAGATAGCTACCAATCTTTTCTGACTGTGTTCTATATTTTCCATAGTAAATATTTAGTTTAACTCTACTTAATTTTGTAATTTAACTTAAAAAATACCTTGTTTGACTCTTAATATTACTGTTGAAAAAACACCATGTAAGATAAATAGATATATTTTTATTTTGAAGAGCTTTTTATTTGAATGACTGTGTGGCTAGAGACCTCTGAAAGGGTATGTTATTTTTTTTCTTATCCCTTTTTACCCTTTACATTTAAGTATTGTGTTAGTTATCATTCTAGATAATAATTATGTATATGCATTTCATTCTCTCCTACTGTGACTTTATGGAGACAGAGATTATGCCTTTTTCTTTTCTTTTTTTTTTTTTGTCCTCCAGCTTATGTAGTGTGAAAAAAATAGCAAGTGCTTAATTTAAGTATTTTTAATTAATAAAGACGTAAAATAATCTAGTTCTTTTTATTTTTCTTGAAAATATCCACAGGCTAGAAATTTTGAAAAATATTTGTAGTGACCTGACTTGTTATTCTGTTAATTACTTTACCATGTTTAGCACAGATATGAAATATTTAAAAATTTTTAGATTATTTTACAATTTATTTTAAATTGAATTTATGGGTGAAATTATGAGGATATGCATTGGAGGTTTATGGAGATTTTAGTCCATCGACACATTTGCTCCATGGGCCATAATTTGCTGACCTCTGGTCTAGACATCCATTAAATTTGAAAATTTAAGATATGAAGAAATTTAACTTTTGAAATGAACACACTTACTGCTTCCTTGTTTTAAATAACCTCTTCCCACCCCCAGCCCTTCCCTCTGAAAAATTATTCGTTTATGAACAGTAGAAGACATTTGTTGGCATATGGAGCTGTATGGAGAAGGAAAAAGAATTACCAAGAGAAACTTGGGTTAATTGGTGAAGAAAATGATTTATGGGACTCTCACTATAAGGGCATTCTTTATAGATAATTTGGCTTATAGAGTACTTGAGAAGGTCTTTGTATAAAATAAAAAGATATAGACCTATTTTTCTAAATCAGAATTGTAGCCAAATCCTGTTACAGTTACAGGAATTCTCATAAAGATTTTCTTCCAAGATTTTTCAAATGATCCCCAAAATGAGCTGAAGATAAATATCACATGATCTCACTCATATATAGAATCTAATGAATAAAATAAATTGATGAACAAAATAGATCCAGAGACATAGAATTATGGAACAGACAGTAGAACCTCAGAGGGAAGGCTAGGGAAGATGTGTAGGTAGGAAGAGATTAACCAAAGAATTTGTATGCATATATGCATAGCCCATAGACATAGACAATAGGGTGGTGAAGGCCTGAGGCAGGGATGTAGGGGTGGGCTAGAAGGGGTCAATGTGGAAAAACAGGGGGCATATGTAATATTTTCAACCATAAAGATTAAAACAAAGTAAAAAGAAAAATGAGCTGAAATTCTTTGTGAGATATCTTCCATTGACAACATACCTCCATATTCCTTTGTTATATTTCCATTTTTTTCTCTTCTGTCTTTTTCCCCTTCTTTTTTTTTTAACTCTTCATTTGAAATAGGCTTTCATTTAGTCTGTACCACCTCTCTCTCTTCAGTAATTATTGTGTAAGGAAGCAGCTGCTTTTTAGAATTATCATTTTGAAAAAGTATTATGTTTGAGAATGTCTTGATGTTTGTTCACTTTGTTCTCTATCTTCATTAAATCAAACAAATAAACAAAATCTTGGGGGCATCCAAAGTTCTGCTAAATTCATCTTAGATATTCAAAGATTAAGTGAACACAGTTTATAGACAATATAGAGAAATGAGAATTCATTTCAATTAAAAATATATGTGAGAAAACTGATGTTTTTCCTTTGCTGTTGTTCATTCTCTACTTTGTGAAGATTAGCACTAATATTTATTTAAAAATTAGCAGAAGTAACTCTAAAAGGATGCTCTGACTTTTGTAGAGTTCCTTCTATTTCCAAATAAGGCAATCATGGGGTGATGGCAGGGCCCCCTGACCAATTGCATCGTACCCGCCTTGGTTGGCCTGGCACCAGTGCGTGTCATAGCGTGGTCATCTGGAAGGTCTTCCAGACAGTTGTTCGGCTATTCCATTTTTTCATCAATTTGCATGGTACGCTTTTATTATTATAGATTATATAACACTGCTTATAATATACTAGAGGCCTGGTGCACAAAAATTTGTGCACTGGCGGGGGAGGGTGTGCCTCAGCCCGACCTGTGCCCTCTCACAGTCTGGGACCCCTCGGGAGATAACCACCTGCTGCCTTAGGCCCACTCCCCGGGTGGCAGATGGCAGGCCCTATCCCACTGTGCCTACCCCACCTCTCCAGGTCGCCCACAGCAGACCCGATCCCGTGGTGAGGCAGGCGGCGGATGTCGCTGCCCCACCCCGCCTCTCCAGGCAGCATCAGGCGTTGCCTGCCCCACCTCACCAGGTCACGGATCTGAGGCCCGGATCCCGGGGGCAGCATCTGGCACTGCCTGCCCCACCAGCAGTATGCAACTTTAATGGCCATCTTTACTGGGTTAATTTGCATCTTCTGATTGGTTGATGGGCAAAGTGAAGGTATGGTCAATTAGCATTTTTGTCTTTTATTAGTGTAGATTACATATATTAAATATTTATATAAATATATATCCATACATATTTACATATATATAAATATGCAAGATTCCTACATTTACTCTGCTTTTAATAAATTTTTATTTTATTTACATTGCATCACCTTTTATGTCTTGAAATCAATAATTGTACTAGAAGTATAATTTATATTTATAAAGTTTAATAACATGTAGGGTATTAAGCCAATAAAAACAAAATTGACCAAGCTTCACAAGGATACATTCAAATATGAAAAAAAAACACAAAATAATTTTAATTTCAAATAAGCACATATTTCCCCAAGATAGGTTAAAGAAAATGTTCAGGAATAATTCTGCCCATGTTGAATTTTTGGCTCCACTCTTATGTATCCTTAGTCAGACTATACAGCTACTATAAGCTCCAATTCTCCTCAATAAATTAGAAGTAATAATGTATCCACTCTTTCAAATTGTTGATAATTAGTGTGATAAGATATCAGTATGCTCAATCAAAGCATAAGGAATCCCATCAAAGTGTGATAAAAGTCAAGGCTGTGAATAAATTATTTTCATTGTAGCCAATTAATAACAATTGAAGCATATGTCAATTTTTGCCAAAGCCTAGTACAACAAAGGCGTAATAACAAAGTTTTTCTATAAAAATAAAATTTTATGTAGCAGAACATATTATTTTCTAACTACTCTCATTTTCTGTTAAAAATGATATTTGCCCCCTAGTTGAATGGTTATAACTGAATATACACATATCTAATATATTTATATGCATATTTAATGGCTCTCTTTTTTTCCTTCTTGTTTCTTTTATTTATCTGTTGCTTCAACCATCTGCTTTATAATGCCTCTTAGTTACTGCATTACTCTAATAGAAAAGTATTTCAACTTATATAAATTTTTATATAATTTCCAGTACTGAAAATTCTGTGCTTATTGTAGTCACAGTGTAGTAGGTGATAAAATATCAAAGGAAGTAATGCTTATAAACAAGTTAGTAACAAAATCTTTGCCCATATACATTTTGTATTTCAAGATGTCATGGGATTGGAAAAGAGAGCTGAGTAATTTGGAAAATTGAATTGAAAATTAGTGCTTTTTAGTTGCTTATGAATTATAAATTATTTTTCTTTTAGAATCAGGCTTAAACATGACTTTAATGTTGTTGTAAACTACAAATAATCAACAAATTGTAAAGAATGTGCTGGTTAAAAATATTTTTGTTTTGTGTTGTAATTACCAGTTAAATTATCCTATGAACTCAAAGAGCTAAATCTTTCTTTCTTTCTTTCTCTTTCTTTCTTTTTTCTTTCTTTCTTTCTTTCTTCCTTTCTTTCTTTCTTTCTTTCTTTCTTTCTTTCTTTCTTTCTTTCTTTCTTCCTTACTTTATTATTTTTTGAAATATTTTCAAACTGACAGGTAAGATACAAAAAGTAGTACAAAGAATTCTCATATATATCTCACTGAAAATTTTACCAACTGTGCAATTATGTATTTTATAGTTACAGACTCAATTCTATATTGTTGCACTCAGCTGTCATTTCTCTTCAGTATTCCTCTCTTGAAATTGTTCTGACCTTCCTTGATCTTCATGAATTTAACAATTTTGGAAAAATTACAGGCCAATTACTTTGTAGAATTTTTCCAATTTCAATTAGCCTGATTGTTTCTTCAAGTATAATTTTAGGTTATGCATTTTCTGGAAGAAATACTACAGGGTTATTTTATATCCTTACTCTTGTGAGGTAGTATAGGATATCAACTTGCCCATCAAATTTATTTTAACTGATCACTTGAATAATGTTGCCAGTCTTCTCCAATGTGAATGAACTCTTTTTACCTTTGTATTTTTTAAGTATTTGGAGGACCTAATTTGAGGTTGTGTGAAACCTCATCAAAGCCATCTATCTTAGTTATGGAGTCTCTTGATGATTGTTATTTGAATTCATTATTAGTATGGTGAATGCCACATTTTCTAATTATATTTTCTCTAACTAACAGATGATGAATAGGTAAGTTTCTAATTATATTTTCCCTTCAAAATTTGTTAGTTGGCATTCTTTTTAAAGGAAGGCATATGACCTACATGGTTACAGAGCTGAAGAAGGGTTGAAAGGAAAAGAAAAAGCCAACTCCCCATCATTAAGCTTTAAGTTCCCTCTGAAACCATGTAATTATATTATTCATTCATTTATTGATTTTGTTCTACATCGAATCCTCTACCTATTTGTGACTCCCATTTCAAAGAATGAGAAACCTAACCTTACTGCTCCAGCTGCATGAGTGCTGCTGGTCCTCTGCTCCCAGTTCTCTTTAAAATGCCCCTACAGGGCAGATTGTTGCCCTGCCCAGAACCAAGCTTTCTTTTGGGGGCACCAGTATCCAATGACTAGTTGATGAAGGAGTAAAACTCTCCTTACCACATCTAAAGGGCCCATCCTAGCTTTAGCATTCTGCTAGAGCAGTGGTTCCCAACTGTTTTTTGGCCATGCCCTACCTAAGCATCTCTAAAATTCTGATGCGCCCTCCCCATCCTATCTAATAAAAGAGAAAAATGGTAATTAGCCATACCTCTGCTACCCTTCCCTTTGGCTAATCAGGGTGATATGCAAATTAACTGCCAGCCAAGATGGTGGCCGGCAGCCAGGCAGCTTGAAACAAACATGAGGCTTGCTTGCTTCAGTGATGGAGGACTCC
>NW_006286950.1:859547-871767 GCF_000327345.1 Myotis davidii
AAGGGTAATATGCCTCCTGGCACCTGGATCAGCGTGACAGGGGGCAGCGCCCCAACCCCCTGATCGCCCTGGGGCTCTGTGTGTGACAGGGGGTGGGGCCACACCCTCCCTATCCACCCTGCTCAATTCATGACAGAGGGTGGCGCCGCAACCTCCCCATCGACCCTGCCTTGAGAATAACAGGGAGCGGTGCCCCAACCTTCCAATCAGCCCTATCCTGAGCATGACTGAGGGTGTCATCGCAACCTCCCAATCCCCCCTGCTCTGTGCATGACAGGGCGTGGCGCCCCAACTCCCCAATCAGTCCTGCTCTGAGCCCGACCAGAGGCTGCACCTAGGGATTGGGCCTGCCCTCTGCCACCCAGGAGCAGGCCTAAGCCAGCAGGGCGTTATCTCCTGAGGGGTCCTAGACTGCGAGAGGGCACAGGCTGGGCTGAGGGACACCCCTCCCGAGTGCACAAATTTTTGTTCACTGGGCCTCTAGTTCTATATAATAAAATAGAAACATGAAAATTGACCATCCCTCCACTACACTCACTAGCCAATCAGGAGTGAGTATGCAAATTAATCTTGCAAAGAGGGCAGGTTAATTTGCATACTAAGGCACCCAGGGGGAGAGTAGAGTGGGAGAGCCAGTGGAGAGTGGAGTGGCTTGAGGAAATTGGCTCCCCAAGCCACCAGACAGGGAGAAGAGAGGGAGAGCTGGCTGTTTGGAGGACTAGGCAGAGTGGGAGGCCATGGGACAGAGACAGAGCAGGAAAGGAAAACCAAGAGCCTGGGCAGCACCAGGAATTCTGGGAATAGTAGTTCTGGTGGCAGACGGATCTCCTAGACACTAGAGCAAAGTGAGCCTGGAGCAAGTTACTGTTGTGGTAGAGAATGGAGGGAAAGTAAAGGTGAGAGACATAAGTAAAATCAGAGTGTCTAGGAAAAATTAAAGGAAGATATTCTAAAACTTCCAGGAAATCTCCACCAATGAAGCAAAGAAAAAATAAATGCCTCTATTATTCTGTGAGCAACAAATCAAACTGAGTTGGCATCTCAGACAATTCGCTCATATGATTGCAAAGACAGGCAGAAAATCCTGGATTAGAGAGGGCTCCCTGAAGGCTCTCAGATTGGAGAGGGTTCAGGTCGGGCTGAGGGACCCCCAAACCCTCCAGTGCACGAATGTCATGCACCGGGTCTCTAGTGACAGATAATTCTTATTATTCAAAAATTGAACTCCTGCCCTAACTGGTTTGGCTCAGTGGATAGAGCATCAGCCTGTGGACTGAAAGGTCCCAGGTTTGATTCCGGTCAAGGGCATGTACCTTGGTTGCAGGCATATCCCCAGTAGGAGGTGTGCAGGAGGTAGCTGATCGATATTTCTCTCTCATCGATGTTTCTAACTCTCTATCCCTCTCCCTTCCTCTCTGTGAAAAATCAATAAAATATATTAAAAAATAGTTTTAATAAAGTGAACTCCTATTCACATGGAGGAAACCTAAGAGGCCATTAACTTGGTCTAAAAAAACTTCCAAGAACATGACATCCAAGAAAGAGAAAAATAAAAGAATGAAAGGACAGTTGAAGTACTGAGGAAGAAATTGCTAAGAAATTGCTAAAATAATAATATGAAGTGATACCAAAAAATAGCAAATAAAGTTTCAAAACATATAATAGAGAGCTGAAATGCATAAATATGTCACAGTATATATTTCTATACTGTATATGTGGCCCCTAGAATCATGGAAATGCAAAAAAAATTCACTCATTCTCAAATGTCCCCCCTTAAAAATCAAATTGCTCCCCTGTGGGGCATGTGCCCCACGTTGGGAACTACTGCACTAGAGGTAGGCTGAGATCTTTGTGGCTGCATCAGAGTCCAGATTCTCCTTCTCACCAAGTCTATTCCCACAGGTGTAGATCCCAAGAGTCCTCCCTCATAAACTCCCTGCAGGTCAGCTGACTTGGAGCGGGCTTCCTGGGGTTCTCGATCTACCAGAAGATATCTTTGCATTTCAATAATTAATCATAACATGTTACAGTATTAAGAAAATATTGAGGTTAATTAATAATAAACACCTATATAAGCAAAGCTATAAAATCTAAATGATCTTATCTGGATTTAGAATTACTTCTGGAGTCTATATGCCCACACACTTATGGACTATAGTAGAATTTAGTGCAGTATTGAATATTTAGATTTTAAAATTAAGTAACTGTAATCGAACTTTTTTCTAATGAAGTTGAATTATTTTGTTTATAAATTAGATTTTAAAATTGTAGATAGTACTCATATTAGTAGCATGCGCACAGTAATACAAAGGTTTCCTGAATGACTGGAAAGGTAGACAGTAGAAAATTTTGACATTATTGCTTGATTCATAGCATAATGTTTAATAGTAAGTTCTCTGGAATCTAGCAGCCTGTGTCTGACACCACCTTAGATATAAGTTTGTGCCCCAAGCTGTTGCTCAACCATTCTTAGCTTCAGTTTACCTTAAAAAAATACAGATGGTCTCTTTAGATTACTCAAGAAATTAAATACAAATATGCATACACAATGCTTGGAAGAGTATGCAGTCAGTGGTCAATACATGGCATTTATTATCATTACTAGAGGCCTGGTGCTCGAAATTCATGCACTGAGGGGGGATGTCCCACAGCCCAGCCTGCACTCGTTCCAATCTGGGACTCCTCAGGGGATGTCCAACTGCTGGCATGAGGGTCAATTAGCATATTTCCTCTTTATTAGATAGGATTATTTGAAGCCACACCCATATGTTGCACAGGCATGATGCAGCACAGGTTCTCATGTTGCCAGCAGCCCCAGAGATAGCTGTGATGTGATACAAATAGCACTGCACTTGGAGTCTGGAGAATGTGTTGAGGATTTTGGTTTTCCACATACTTTGTGATCTTGACTGCCTTTTTCATTAATCTCTGATATGTAGGAAATTTTACATATGCAGAATGCTATTACAAGGATTCCACAGATTAGTGCATGAGAGAGCCCCTAATATCTGGCATAGAGTCATCCAGTAAGTAGCAGGGTAAGACTGGAGAGATGAAGCATGGTCTGGATATTTGCCTCACAGGATACTAGTGTTGGTGAATTGTTCAGATAGTGACCGTCAGTGCATGCCTCAGTTCTCCTCTGAGTCTTTCACACAAATGAATCCCTTCTGCATTATCTTCCGACCCGTTCTCATCACTCCCACTAGCCCTTGTCAACCTCAACACTGCTTGTGTCTATACTGGTATAACAGTCATGAAGAACTTTCCTCTCTGTCAGAAATTAATCTAAGCATCGTGATTAAAGTGCACAGTTTTCCTAAAACTACGCTCCAAGCCCTCAGGATATACCTGTTTCTATGATCTGCTTCCAAAATCTGTGGACAGCTGAAGGTGTCATCTCCTCCAAGATGAACACCCTGCAGGTGACTTGCACCAAATCCCCAGCTGCAGAATGCCTGCAAGTAACAGCTAATGCCTTCTGTGGCTGAGTGGAAATTTGTAATCCTCAGTGGCTTTAGACAAGCAACAAAAAACTTGCTACTTATATGTGCAGGAAAATGTTTCTTGAAATATTAATTATCATGTCTGTTTTTTCATTCAGCATCATCAACAGTGTTTGTAAAAGAATCAGTATTATTTGCACAGGTATGGAAAAAATTCCCCCCCAAAACAACAAATAAGAGTCTTTTATATTTCACAAATAAGCTTTTTAGAATCAAAAGAGAAATGCTCCGAGAAAAATGAGGATAGAGGTTAACGCATAGATTAGAAGAAAAATGGGAGATTAAAACCACCTGTATCCGCTCCTTGGTAAGATGAGGTGAAGGTTCCCCAAAAGGGAAGAGAAATTCTTTCCTCAAAGTGTTCTAGAAGCCATGAAATTAAAGTGCTGGTCCTGGGGAAGTCCTGGAGGGATGGATGAGGTCAAAGATAAGAACTGAGACCACTGCTTATCCAGAACAAGAAAGTCTGATGGTAGCAGAATAAAGTCTGCAGACCATCTCTCACCATCCAGTGCAGAGGGACCTCAGGGCCTCAGTAGTGGTACCTTCTTGTTGTCCATTCAGAGCCTTCCATGTGAACATAAATTGACCAGCAAAAACAGAACTTGTCTTTCTAACCTTCTTCTATCTCACACAGACCACTTATATCTTTCCCTTATCGGTCCTTACTTTGATTTAGGACAAAAGATCCAGAAACAAAATAGCATTCATGTTAGCCTAGAGAGGTCCAAGTGGAGGATAAAGGATAGACTAGCACTGGCCCTTGGGTAGGACATTGGGGAAACCCATTCAGGTTTCGAATGTGTATATAAGATGTCCTGTCTCATTACTCAGCCTTGACTTGAAAAAGTATAAATATGGTAGTTAATAAATCACACATACATTGCTATTCAGAGTCTTGCTATGCAAAATTATCTGCCATGTACTTGTTTATAAGAGATGAGATGAAGATAAAGAAAATACGTGCATTTCAAGACATAGACCCATCATAATTATGGCATACTTAAGAAAATTGCTAATTAACGCACACTAGGTGTGACCTAAGTTACACCCCTTAGCTCATTCCTTATTTTATTATCATTGAGGTCATCAGGGAAAGGAAGGGAGATGATAAGCTGCAAGAGCCTTTTGATTTTTAAATCTCCACCTATGATTCAGGATGCAGGCTTTTATGAGAACTTACAAAGCTTTAAATTATGTTTTTATCATATAAATTTAAGAAACCAATGAGTGTATATCTGCTTTATTTTAAGCAATCTTAGAATGTATGAAGCTTTAGTAGCAGTCTGAAACAATAGAAGCCACTTGTCTTTAATAATTTGATACAAAAACATTGCTTATACAAATAACACATTGCAATATTGGTGATTATAGCTGCTCTAAGTGAACAGCATGGAGTGTATCCTGTGCAATAATTCTTGATTTAGTCAAGGAAGTACAATGGAATGTTTAGTCTTCCCATATGTCCTGAACTGTTCATTTCCTGTGCTTTGCTGGAGGCAGAAGCCAAAGACTTCCAGTTTTCCTGACTTTATTATACATCTGCTGGTTATTGCTATTTAAGCTGACTTGGTTTGTGATGACCACAAGGTGACTTACTGTAGTTGTTTTCCCAAAAGGCATTAGCAGCTACGCATGTTTTTAAATGCATTCAATGTTGTTTTGAGGCTTTTCAAATAACTTGGGAGCAATCAAAATAGACTGCTAGTCAAAAGTTAATATAAACGTCTTTAGAGAAAAAGACATAGTTGGTTTCGATCTATAAATTGCTTTGATTTAAGTTTTTTTAGTCAAAGTTATAGTTCTACATTGCTCTTGAATTTATGTACAATTTAGTTCATTCTATATACTTTTCAGAGCATGTCACGTCCTTATATCGACTATGCAATATATCAAAGCATTATTCAGAGAACTTTCAATGGAGTATGCACATATTACCCAGATGACTTCCTTATCTGAGGTTGACTAAAGAAAACACCTACTTATAAATGTATATTGATTACAGCCCAATTTTATATTCAGAGAAGAATTAAATCACCCTGCATCCATAGTTCTATTATATTTTAGTATGTAATGTTTGATTTGATAGAAAGAAACAGAATAGTTGGAGGTTTTTCAACATGGTAAGCTCACTAAAATTTTAGTTAAAACTTTTATCCTTTTAGTTATAATCAAAAATTTAAGTGCATTTTCTTCCATATAGACATGCATAGTTTTGCAGGCATAATATAACCACCATTACCATTAATTTTCAACTGTGCATCAGCATCTGCTCAGCACTGATCCCCTCAGAGCACATCATCCCCTCAAGCCACTTGAATAAATAAGGGATTATTTGATTGTGCCAGAAATAGAGTCTAGGTGAAGAGTTCATTCGGGAAAACTAAGCCACAAAAGAAAAGATACTGTCTTTTCTACACCTGAGAACTGGACAGGAATTGGGAAGCTATTCCTTCATTTCCAACTGCCGAATCCCAAGGCCACTGCCATAAACAGGAATCCCAGGAGAGCTGAAAATCACCATGACCAGCTATTGTCACCAGCCTCAAACCATGCATACTTTTGCATAGTTTGTCAACAGCTGCAGCTCTGCCACCAGGTAAGTGCAAAGCCGGTGACTGTATGCTGCACTTTTGCGAACACTGCCCCAGAGAAGTCAAGTCCCTCAGCACAGTGTTTCACCAGCAGCAGAAGTGTGACCTCTGCCTCACTTTGCTTCCAACTATGAGCAAGTGCATCTGTGTTAGTCAAATCAGCATCAGATCCAGAGTTTCGGGTGTGATTGAGAAATACAGTTTTAACTTTCCAGCCTTTGCAAGACAACGCACATTAGAAGGAAGTAGAGAGACCACCTCCTGTATTGCCCACATGTATTTAAGTATTTTGTCCTATCTCCACATAGAAACAGTACAAGCCAAATTACTCCATTTTGTCCATGAGGAAACTAAAACTAAAAGAGTTTAATTTTCATTCAACCAAACCTTTGTGATTTCCACTACTCTTTCTAATTTTACCTCCATATCCCCCTTTTGAATGACTGATATCTTTCCTTTGTTCATCTCAAAAGGATAACTTTTTATAGACTCTGCAGTTATTAATAGATTCTTCCTATCTGAAATTACTGATCAGAGCATAATGATTAGAACTCAATTTTTCATCTTTTATATATTTTTATCTTTTTATTTAACCACTTTAAAAGACAGCAGCATATATTTATAAAAATGTGATAGGTTAGTGAATTAAATTGATAGTTATTCTTATTATAGATAAGAATAAGTTAAATATTCTATACTTATATTTAGGAAACAATGAAAACATACTGAATTTAATTTATTTTGAAATCCTATTTTTGTCCTATAGATATAGGGTTTAAAAATGAATAACATCTTTATAGTGGTAAAAATTAAGAAAGGAGGATCTGTGAACTTGAAAAGACTAAACGTCCACAGGGCGATAGGAAAGGACCATATGTGGTTTAAGATATTATAATTTCATAAAATCAAAATTATGGAAAATACAATGGTTTCTCCTATTTCCTTTAGATGAAAGTTAATAAAGGAAAACATATTTTGTTTGCTTCTATAACATCATCCTTTATCCCTGATATTTGATTTTAATAAGGTGAAGGTGTTTTTTTTTTGTTTGTTTGTTTTTTGGTGGAGATGCCGGGGAACGAACCCGGGGCCTCATACAGAAGGTGTTTTTTAAGTAGAAGATTCAACAAGTCTGCTTTTAGGTATCATCACCTCCACTGTCCTTCAAAATTTCTCCCCCAAAATTGCTTAAGAGTAAAGACATCATAATTAAGTTGGATTATGGGTCCTGTTAGCATTTAAATTTCTTTTCTTATAATATATTTTATTGATTTTTTACAGAGAGGAAGGGAGAGAGATAGAGAGTTGGAAACATCGATGAGAGAGAAACATCGATCAGCTGCCTCCTGCACATCTCCTACTGGGGATGTGCCCGCAACCCAGGTACATGCCCTTGACTGGAATCAAACCCAGGACCTTTCAGTCCGCAGGCCGACGCTCTATCCACTGAGCCAAACTGGTTTTGGCAGCATTTAAATTTCTTAATGCCTCTTCCTTTTGTACTATTTCAATACTTTTATCTAAATTAGTGCAACTCCTGCTTAAAAATTAATGTTATGAGTTTTCCATGAGCATTTTTTAATTGACCTTTCAAAGATGAAAGAGTAAACAGGGCTATCTTATTTATTTTGACCTTACATATAAATAGATTACATAGATTAGGAGGGGGAGAATGAATGAAAAAAATGAAAGTATGGCAGAATAACAATATATAGAATCTATAAATATATAGTAATAGTTCCATTTATTAATATACAATAATAGTTGCATTAGCTAATTGTTTGACATTAGCTATTTTCTCTAATTGGAAATAGTAATATATATTACTATATATTTGTAGATTCTATAAATCTATAAACCTATTTATAGATTCATAACATACTGACACATCTCGAAGGGGCACTTTTACTTGCTTTATAAACTTTGCTATGAGAAAGATTTCCTTAAATTTTTACAGATCTTCTAACCATAATTTGTTTCGATACTTTCTTCTTTCAGTCTCTATAAAAAATAGATATCTGTTCATTCCCCCATAGGTAAAATTTCAATTATTAAGAAGTAAATATAGCTTTTGTGAGGAAACACTCCATCAGCAAATTAAAAATAACTTTAATAGAAGCCATGTGTCATTTGGTGAACCAGTATTAAATAGAATCTCTATGGTAGATCTTTGATATCTTTTGATCACCCATATTTCATTTCCTCCCCTCCAAACACCACACACATTTCCTTTGGTGTAATTCTCTTCTCCAGTTGTGTGGCATGGTAAATCTTTCCATATAGATGCCAAAGGGACAAATAAATGCTCTCTTTAACTTGGGACAGAGCCAGGTTTATCCCATGACAAAGTACAACCAACTGAATGCTCTTGTTTGGGACTTGGAATGCTGAGCAAATGATACCCTAACTGATATTTAGATTTCTTTCTTCTTATAAAGATGGAGCCCTAACAAGGTTTTTTCCTACTATAAAACCATTCTGAATGTTCCATAAATCTCTTCACTTAGTCCATATTCCAAACATGGGTTTTATGGGTTTTAGTTGATTTTTTTTTAGGTCTCTGATAATTTCCTCATCCCCCCCTCCCCAAGAAATTAGCCAGAGTAAGCTTAAACTTGTCACCAAAAAATCCTAAATCAATCAGAAATGAGTGGGATGAATAATGGAATATTAGCAACAGATCTACAGGGAATATAGAATATTTTTAATTATCTATTCAAGAATGGATGAAAATACATTTCATTCATTCTCTAGAATGGAAAGTAGCCACATGTGGTGAAATAATTAATGTTATTTACTGGAACCACATGTTTCTGCCACCACCTATATTTATTTATCTATTTTTATTTTTAAAATATATTTTATTGATTTTTTTACAGAGAGGAAGGGAAAGGGACAGAAAGTTAGAAACATCAATGAGAGAGAAACATCGATCAGCTGCCTCCTGCACACCCCCTACTGGGGATGTGCCCACAACCAAGGTACATGCCCTTGACCAGAATCGAACCTGGGACCCTTGAGCCCGTAGGCCGACGCTCTATCCCCTGAGCCAAACCGGCCAGGGCCACCACCTATATTTATAAAGACTATAGGGATCAGAGGACCAAGATATAAGGTAGCTGCTGATAGTAGATAGGGGTGAATAACTTGAAGCAAAGATACACGTCTTTGAGGGCACAGACAGAAAGTAGGAGCATTTCTGTGAACATGCTGTAAAGGTCTGTTAAGCCTTTTAGTACAGAGCTGGGATTCGTGAAAACAAAAGGAAATCTAAGTATCATCATATTGATTGCCATATTACATTGCTAGTTAAATTTACAACCTACTAAATTACATTCTTGACTGAGAAAGAGTAAAATAATTGAAATGAAGAGATCTTTGAATATTCAAAAGACTAGGAATAATACAATTTTTTAACACTTTGGAGGGAATCACCAATAAATGTCTCTGGAATGGTTTAAGAGAGGTGAAGAATGTTAGGAAATGATGTGACAGAGATAATAGTAGCACAATATCTTATAGGCTGTGAGTGCAAATATTTTGACTTTTACTCTGAATAAAATGCTGGTGAGCAGAGAAATGACATTACTAATTTACTCCTTATACAATTACATCTTGTCACTCTATTACATTACATAGGAGGGACAGGCTGGAAACAAGAAATCCAGTTAGGAGATTTTAAATAATTCTTGAGAGAGAGAATAGTGATTTGAATGAGGTGATAGTAATGGAAGCCATAAAAAAATGGTTATGTCAGAATGTATTTTAGAGGAAAAGTAAACAGGTGAGTTAATAGATATGTTTTGAGTAAAGGTAGTGCAGGGTAATCTGAAGGTCTTTGACCTGCATAATGGAATAGACAATAAGGAGAAAAGGGGAAGCCAACTAGAGGAGCAATTTCTTCTTGTGAGTAATTGAAACTAAGAGGTTTCATGTTGGGCTTTTTAATTTTATAATGCTTCTGGACCAGCACCTGACCATGGCAAGTAGGCAATTGAATGTATGAGTCTGGAATTCAGTTGAAAGTTTCAAGATGGAGATATAAATATAAGAGTCATTAGTATATAAGTCATTTGAAACAAATAATGAAACACTTTGGGACTAGGTCTCCACATCTATAAACACATAGAAGTGAATTATGTAATAGGAGTGTCTACATCTGCATGATGTAGAAAACCTTCTGTGGTCAGAAACCAATTTATTTATTTCCAGATAGGGCATTCCAGCACAGATTTGC
This sequence comes from Myotis davidii, assembly GCF_000327345.1. Classification (NCBI taxonomy): domain Eukaryota; kingdom Metazoa; phylum Chordata; class Mammalia; order Chiroptera; family Vespertilionidae; genus Myotis; species Myotis davidii. Next base: position 869,885 of record NW_006286950.1, read on the forward strand.
TGCTTGAGAAAAATCTCAAGGACCCAGACTTCTTGACTCATAAAAGTTATCCTTCTCATGCAACATTTGTCCTTATGTTTGTAAGTTCACTTTCGTAGCAACCTCGTCTTAAATTCCAATCAAGGGAAGTAGAAAGGAGTGTATGGCAAAATACACAAAAAGCACACCTATTTCAGAAATATCCACCTAAGTTTGATAAATCTCATTCACTAAGAATGTATGATTCATCCACCTGTAGCAATAAGAGAAGCTAGAAAATGTAATAGTTTAGCTGGAATTTACATATTGAGGAAGAAGGAGAACTGGGTGCTGAGTGAACAACCAGCAATATTACCACAGAACACAATAGAGAATTTTAAAGGTAGGCGACAGGCATGATCCCCTGCAAGTGGGAATAACAATAATCTAGAATAGTTTTTCATATTGTGTGCACATACGCACACTCACAGATATTTTAATTATTGTTCGAGAGTATATTATTCCTTTTTAAAACATATTTATTACTCAGGCATGTGGAGGCATCAGATACATTATGAACCATTCAACTAGATGATTTAAAAAAAAACAAAAAAAAATGTAAACACAAAAATATAGACTTAATGGATAATACAGAACAAATAAACTGTGCTTTTTAGATACTTTTACTATAATAAATGCCCTCCAAAAGCTATTTCTACCAGTTGTTAAAAATGTCTTCTGTTCCATCTCTGATGTTCTTGCTGGAAACACATTTTCACAGTGTCATAACGTGCCCTATGATGTATGTTCCATACAGCTGCAGGAAGATTTCTCAACCTAATATTAGAAAAGGCAACACCCTGTTTCTTAGAAAAGGAAAAAAAAATCAAAGCATGTATTCTTCTTCCAAATTACATAACCTTCTTGAATTTGCTTTCTTACAACATTCACACACATAAGCACAAACACACACACAAGCTAGAGGTATCTTTCAGATCCCAAAGAGAGGGATTATCATAATCGCAAATGGAAATGCACCTTGTAGAAACTTGCATTGATAGAGCAAAAGAGAAAATATTGTATTTTTAAGTAGATTTTCTTCCCATCAATGACTCATCAAATGACCTACTTCTCAAACAAGATATTGTTTTAGGTAATAAAAAAGAATGGAAATTTCCTTTCCAATACATAGGGCTATCATATTCTGAGTTTTAATACAGCAATGAAGGAACTTCACATATTCAACAGCTATTTACTGAATACTTACTATGTATCAGTCATCATAAATACAGTAGTCCTATTACAATGTTGAGTAAAATAATTTATAAGACATCACTCTTTTAAAAATGATCAGTGGTAGGGGTTTTTTTAATCCCTAAAGAATTTTTTTTCATGACACAATAGAATTCATGTTATCCTATCTAATAAAACAGAAACATGGTAATTGGCGTACAACCGCTACCCTTCCCATTGGCTAATCAGGGCGATATGCATATTAACTGTCAGCCAAGATGGCGGCCGGCAGCCAGGCAGCTGAGAACAGGAGGCTTGGTTACCCCAGCGATGAGGAAGCCAAGGTTCCCTGTCTGCAGCTGCGGGGGCTCGGGAACGGTGGAGCAGACAGGCCTCCCGGCCGGGATCAGCAGAGCCGAAAGGCCTCAAAACCCCGTTATCAGCGGACCCGAGAGGCCTCCGGCGGGATCAGCAGAGCCTAGAGGTGTCCCGGCCCAGGAATCAGCGGAGCCGAGAGGCCTCAGGACCCCGGGATCAGCGGAGCCGCGAGGCCTCAGGACCCGGGATCAGCGGAGCCCAGAGGCCTCCTGGCTGGTTATCAGCGGAGCCGAGAGGGGTCCTGTCCCCGGATCAGCAGAGCAAGGAGTCCTCCCAGCACCGGGATCAGCATGACAGGGGCCGGGACCAAACCC
>NW_006286950.1:871797-873015 GCF_000327345.1 Myotis davidii
CGTGCTCTGTGCATGACAGGGGTCGGCGCCCCAACTCCCCAATTGGCCCTGCTCTGAGGCCAACCAGGGGCTGCACCTAGGGATGGGATTGGGCATGCCCTCTGCCACCCGGGAGCAGGCCTAAGCCAGCAGGTCGTTATCTCCCGAGGGGTCCCAGACTGCGAGAGGGCACAGGCCGGGCTGAGGGACCCCCCCCACCCCCCGCGCACAAATTTTTGTGCACCATGCCTCTAGTTTTTAATATAACATAGGAAAATTCTTCGGTATTTTTTCTGTATTCCTAATGAGATTTATAGCAGAAATTATAGTTGATAAAGATAATAGTTAATACTTCATGATCATTTACTCTATAGTAGTGCTTATATTACTTCATTCCAACCCCCATCAATCCCATGAGATAGACATTATTATTGTGTCCATTTCACAAATTTGAAAACTGTAGCTTAGAAATATGAAGATAGTAGTTTTTAATTACACAGTAAGGGATGCACCTTAGATTTTAAAACAAACAAACAAACAAAAAATCTTCTTAGAACCCTAGCTCTTAAACACCTCACTTCTGTTCTCATTCTAGTAAGAAAATATTAGGCTTTATTATTGCACATCCACTTTTTCCGAAATGCTGTGCCTACATATATAAGCATACAATTCTACATGTTTTCTGTTTTCTACTATGTAACATCAACATCTGAAAAGCTCCTCAATGAAGGCCACCTCCTCAATGAAGCTTCTATTATCTAGTCCTTTAAGGTAATGGATTAAATAATGTACTAATTGACTGAAGTCTTCTTACTATCCTATCTAATAATAGACAAACATGGTAATTGACCATACCTTCACTATGCTTGCCATTGACTGATCAGAGTGATATGCAAATTAACTGCCAACAAAGGTGGCAGCTAATTTGCATACTGCAGGCAGGGCGGGACAGCACAAGCCACAATCCAGGCCTCTGTGTGCAAGTGATAGCTGATCGCTTTGCCTGAGCCCCTGCCCACCCACCCGGGATGGGCCCACTTCCGTGTGCGACCTGGGGGCGGGTGAGGGCTCAAGTGAAGGCAAGCGATGTCAATTGCCTCGCCTGAGCCCCTGCCCGCCCACTGGGGACACAGGGCCCTCTCCAAGAGAGAGAGAAAGAGAGAGAGAGAGAGAGAGAGAGAGAGAGAGAGAGAGAGGCAGAATTTGGCACCCCGCCTCCCTCCCTGATCAACCACTGCA
>NW_006286950.1:873148-885430 GCF_000327345.1 Myotis davidii
GAGCTCAGCTCCAGGTCCCTCACCTCCACCCCAGGCCCGAGAGCACAGTGCTGGGCAGGGGCACCCAGGGGTTAGGAAATGCAGTGCGAGGGGCCGGCACGACGTTTGGGGGGGGGGAGCTGTGTTTACACTGCCAAGTTCCCCACTTCTGCCCTGGCCTGCACATCCCTCCTCCTTCCCCTCAGAGGCCCAGCTCCTGCCTACATGCTTGCTGGGCAGGCCCAACTGCACTGGGGAGTGAGCCATGGCGATCGAGATGGCCACTTTCTGGGATAGGACAGCCGGACCATGGCGATTCATGAGGGCAATGAGGCCCGTAGGGCATGCGCAGCCCTCGGGTGGCGGGGGAGGCCGGCCAAGCCAAGTCTGGCTTCAGTGGGGCCAGTGGGAGCCCAAGGCCACCCCAACCCCCACAGATCCCAGACAGACAGTAGCTCAGTAGAGAGTGGTGTCTCCATGCATGGTGCCCAGGGGTGGCTGTGAGCTGCTGCAACCCTGCCCCAGGCTTCAGGGAGGGTGAGAAGGCTCGCAGCCACCAGCACCCTAGGCTGCACTGCCTGTGCCTCAGCCTGCCAGGTTGGCAGGGTCCAGAGCAGGTGAGCTGCTCCCTTCCCCCAGTGGTAGAACAGGGAGGAGAGCGCTGGGTGCAGGGAGGGGACCTCAGCTGGGATCCTCCTGGTGTGGGGAAGGGGCCCAGCCTGGGCCTGGTGGGGAGCTTAGGAAGTCTGGCTAAGCAGGCGCTGGTTCATACAAACTCTTACTCTGCCATCTTCCTCCAGCTCTTCAAGCTAGCACCCCTGCCCCACCTATCCAGGGGAACAGGCTCTGGATGACCTCCCTGAGCTCAGACCGTGGACCAGAGACCTCAAGGAAGAGTGCCCGGCCAGGTCTGGGTAGGGGCTGGTGCAGAACTACCAGGGCAGAGTTGCTTCGGTGTCTCGGTGAAGTTTGCAACTGACCCAAGGAGGAAACCTGAGAGGGGAAAGGCCAGGAGGCATGAATTGCCAGCACTGTAGCCACTTGAAAACAGCTACGCTTGGAATGTGAGGTGGTTGTATGTTCAGCTGAGAAGTGAGGGGGGTTGAACTCCACCATCACTGGGCTCCTGTCAGTCCGAGGCCCAAGCGTCCACCATGACAAGGAAAGAACAGAGCGAGGGGCCCAGAGGAAGGGAGGACAATTGAAGAAAACCATGTCTAGACTTTCCCAAGCCCTCTCCTTCTTTCTGCTGCCTACAAGAGCCCCAGGCCTGGCCACAGTTCTCTCTCCACCTTTTAGTCCCCTATTCTCCAATTGCAGAGGAAAGAAATAAGGAAGGAGTCTGTGCTGCCTTTAGAAAGTATCTATATACCTGATCCGCCAGTTGCCTTCCACAGAGGGAGGCCAGACTGCGCCTTAAGCCAGGTCCCCACAGGGACATCAGTAGGACATCCTGTGAGGGCTCCCAGACTATTAGAGGGGGCAGCTGGGCTGAGGGATGTCCCTCCGAGTGCACAAATTTTTGTGCACCGGGCCTCTAGTTTATTTATAAATGTATATCCTTGACTTGGGAGTTTCCTAGTCACTTCTTTATCTTCTTTTAACACAAAACTTTTAATGACTAAAGCAGACATTGAGGATCTAATAATAAGTTTATGTCCATTTCTTTTAATTATAACCTTAAGTTTAGTGCCCTTTCCACTGGATTGTAGTTTAAAATTAATAGTATTTTTAGCATTCTTTTTATTTAATCCAACTATATTTCCATTTCACCCCTTAAAAAAAACACAAAGTGATTGCAGAAGTAGAGGAAAAAGCACACAAAGTCCCTCTCCATTTTTTTCTCTTTAGATTCAGAACAATCCTTCATTTTTCACATTTTTGCATTCACCAGTCTTTGGTTCCTAACAAAACCATAAGCAATAAAAAAAAATTGAAGGTCAACAATACAAGCTAGTATAGCAATATAAAAATTGAGATAGAGTTGATAAAAAAGAGGTTGTCATATTCTTCATTAATATGCCATTTAACTTTGGAATGTTTATGAAAAGAATCCCAAAATGTCTTACCTTTAAATTTATCAATATTAAATACCAGTTTAATTATTATCATTAGTCATACTAATAGCTATATTTTTTCACATATGTTCCTTTACTAAGCACTTTATATACATTCTCATTTAATGCTGGTAACTGCCCTACAAGTTCAGTGCTTTACTATTGTTTTGTAGAGGGCAAATGGGAAAGTTGACCAAATCCGAGTAACTAACTGTAAGTGGTGGAAATGGGGCGGGGGGCGTGGAGAGCCAATAGTTAACTCAAATCGTTCTGACTCCAGATTTTAAGCTCTCAATCACTATTCTTTATTTTCTCAAGTATCAACAGAAAAAAAAAGGTATGTCATTAATGCTCTGAGAAAATATATATATATTCTTATATATATACATATATATAGTATATATATACTATATATATACACATATATAGTATATAAATATAAATTCTTTATGTATATAAATTCTTATACATATATACATATATAGTCTTATATATATATAGTCTTTTAAAATATATTTTCTTATTGCATATCTTTTAAAAATTGACTTTCCTTTCTATGACCGTCTATATACCTTTTTGTATTTAAGTATCTTTCACATTAATTTAATTTCCAAAGAAGTATTTTGTAAATGAAAAAATCTATGGCATAAAATAATGAGTTCCTTTGCCTCTTTTTTTTTGGTACAAAAATTCTTCTATTGACTTTTTTTTTAACCTATGATGCAAAATACTTTGCTCACCATCACTAGTTCATCTCTAACTTGTTTACAGTAGCAGGGACCAGGTGTTTGCAATGCGTTTTTGGATCAGCTAATTAACCTTCCAGAGAGAAGTGGCAGGAGCGCTGGGCAGTGGGAGACCTGTGGCTGGACCACAATGCTCCTGCCCTAGGACTTGTGTGGGTTTGGAATGCCATCACTCTGCCAGCCTCCACTGAGGGACAATGAGCAACCTAACTGCCGAGTGCTGAGCACTCAATGGCCCCATGTGTTCAGTATTTCAGCTAACTTCCCATTCTGCATTTGCACTTAAGAGACTCAGATTTCAAGCCTTGTACTCTGTAGAATGATACGAACATCAAAGACAAAAACGGATGTGAAGTGATGTTGATAATAATGACTGAATACATTTAAGAACACTTTTTATTCATAGCAAGATTTAAATTTTCCAAAGAACTTGTTCTAACATTGTGAAGTAAGTTCATACCAACCCAATGAAGTAAATGAAACGTATTTTCATACTTTTTTTTTTTTTTTTTTTTTACAAATGAGAAAACTAAGAAGTTAGCTGACTTTCCTTGGGGAACATGTAAGTTGCTTGAGCCTTAAAACATATGTTTACTTCCTGTTCACCTCATAAATCACCTGTACTTCATATTCAGATCCTCAAGACATAGAAATTCCATGATCTCCTTTTAACCCTAAACCTCAAAGCGGGCACCGGGATGCTAGATCCTACAATTATTAGGTATTCCCTGAGGTAAAACACAGCAGTTCATAATAGCTCTCTACTGAGCCAATTTTACTACTTACTATCCTCCTCTCAGAATACTTAAGCCAGGTACATATTTCTTTCAAATATGCCTGCATGATGATGGCTGAAAAAAAACCAAAAAAACAGTTACTAAGAAAATGTAGAAGGAAAGAATGTTAAACAATGAATTCTGTATAACTTAGGTAGGTGAAATACCCACTTGATGCTAATTGATAAATATAAGGTTTTTATTTAACTGTGTGGTCTTTCTAAATTGTTTAGCAATGAACCTTATGATGGAAAGAGGAGGAATAAATCCACATTTAATAGCCCAATCATTTTCCAACTGTCTTAGCAGCCCTTAGCAGAAGTGGCTATACATGAATGAACAAATCTGTTTGACTTTAGAAGTTTTTCAACATCTAAGGGAAGTTGAAACTAGAGACAGTAATGCTTTTTATTTAGTTCATGAGCTTTTTCAAGCTTAGGTGGGGTTTTTTCCCCCAATAAGAGATAGTTAAGATTCATAGTATTCAGTATCCACTTACTGCCATAGGGGAAGCTCAAACTTCTCAGAATGCCTGCTCAGCCTACATTACCTGCATACATTCCTAGTCACATGCCTGTAAAAAGTCCCTCAGATCCTGGCGGTCTTACTGTTCCAAGGGCATTTATATATCTGGGTTTTTCTATTCTTGCTCAGTTCATACTAAATGCTGCCACTTGAAGTCATACAACTTGCATAAAAATACCCTTACTCAAGCTCCTTATTCTTTAAATCTTTACATTCATCATATGTCCATGACATATTTTTGGCACTCCCTCTACCATTCAGCTCAGATTTACACATTATTTGCTATAGGTAGGGTATTTTTTTCCCTAGAAGGAGATATGCCTTGTTTTATTATTCCATCTCAGACAACAAAATTCTTTTTGAAAGTAGGTGTAGTTATAAAGAAACCTTTTACCTCTATTTCTACTCTCACCACCACCTCAGTCTTCACTATATAGTTCAACTGGATTTTCTACATCACTGATGACAGTGCTCAGCCTGTAATAAGCTATGATAAATGTATCACTGAGTAGGATTCGATTTTTCAATTTAGAAATTGCAACATATTCAGAGTGCCTCAAAAAATGTATTCACACTTTAACAGCTGATAGCTCAATTTTGAAAGTGAAATATATTTTAATAAACATTGCCTTTATAATTATTCAAAGTGTGTACATACATTTTTTGGAACACCCTGTATTTTCCAATTGCCCCAATACTACTAAAAAGTATTAAATATATTTATGAGAAATCAAAATTCAATTTATATCTTATACAACAATTGGTTTATCATTCTTTTAAATATAATGCATACAAATATCGAGAGCTTATTTCACAAAATTAAAATTCATTTGAAAGAAAATATTCTAAGCTCATAAAACCAAAACTTCAGATACTGGACCACAGTTCTGTGTGAAGCAAGTTTCCTTTTCTTGTCTGTATTTACAGTAAGCAATTCTAGACTAAACCCCATTAAGTGGAGACATTTTGATGGCCTTTTGCTGTACACAAACAGCATATTCGCTGTAAACACAATGACGGAGGTAGGAAGTGGACATCACCAAAAACTACACAAAAAAGTATATGGGCTATTACATATTTTGGCAAAGTAGATAATTAGACATGAAAAGTTAAACACTCTTTAAAGACTTAGTAATATAGGCTTAATTAAAAATGACACTATTTCATTTCTGATGTTGCAATATTGAATGATACACAGATTTAATTTCCAACCAAAAACAGAAGCTCATTTAGAAATTCTACTTGGAAAAAAATTATGTTTGCATATATAATTGATAAATGACCTACAGTACTATGCAGAGTCATTTGAGTTTTAACTTAATCTCCGTGTTTATAAAACTTTCAGACTATTTTCTATTCATTAGAAAAGTGTTCTTAAAAAAAAAGAAAGAAAAGCCTTCTTATATTCCATATATCAATATTATATAGTCTTTATATCTTTGCTGGAGTAGAAAGTGTGCGTGCGTGTGCGTGTATAATTTACTATCTTTTCAAAATGTATTAAAGTGACTCCTTAAAAAAGTCAAATTATTTAACTTCAATTTTTAGTGGGTGTTTTTCAAAAATATTTATAAAAACCTATCTATTACCCATGCTTTAAGTTAAATGATCAGTCTTTAAGGCCCACTTTATGTAAAAAATATGTCACTTTATGATTACACTTTATTCAATACAGCTGGATTACTGTTTTTCACTTTCAGATAGACAAAATGAAATGTTCTTGACTGATTAGGGACATCAAAGCTATGTGATGGTATAGGCTTATTAAGGTGCGCAGACCCGAAAAAGAGCAGCCGTCCATTTCTCCTGTCCTTTATAGATTTCCCATAGGTCTGCTGGAGGACAGAGGGCCAAAGAGAAGATTTTAAATATAATTGTCTCAAACTCTTAGAAAACTGGGGACTGTTTAACACTATAAAAATTACATTTCTGAGTTGGCTTTCAGAGCCAATTTATGATTTCACAAGTCATATCAGTCAGACTCTATTTTGGTTAAAAACCTTTTTCTGGGGTATCATAAGACTTATTAAAGAAAAATCAGAAGGAAAGGAAGGGAGGGAAAGAAGAAGGAAAAAGGTAGTGGAGGGGAGGAGTGGTAAGAGGAGGGAGGAAGGAAATGACCTTTGATTTTTTTTATCAATTTGAGAAGAGAAAGAATTGATGACTCAATAGTGACTTCAATTAGGCTGCAGCTTTCTGAGGTTAAACCCGAAGAGAGGGGAATGGAAAAGAGAGGGAGTGAATTTCATATCAATAAACCTGTTTTCTGAAGGAGAATGCTTAGCTTACATACATATTATCAAACTTTATATTTTGCTTTAATTTCTTCAAGAAAGACATCATTCATATTGTAAAGATGTATCCAAGTAGTTGATTTCATCTATGCCTTGAGTAAGTGGTTGCTTTCATTTTCCAAAAAAAGAGAAATATTCTGATTAGTAATAATATTAAAAGTTATTGTACAATATTTAAAATCTTCCTCAGTTTGAATCCATATGAGAATAACTTTGACTTCAGTGGAGGATGCTGTCCCACAATTACATGTCCCCATCCCATTCTTCAGGATAGTGTTTTGAAGCTAAAGAAAGGAGTTGGTTTGTACAAGTTCGAGCTAACAGAATGGAATGAAAAGAAATAATATTGTGAAATTCAGAGGTATGTTTAGATGGAGTACAAATTATAAGGGCAAGTTAGAGAAAGGTAATTGGGTCTTTATACATGAAAAGCACACCACTGTATAAAAAGCAACATGCTGTTTCTCATATCTGTTAGAAAACGCCTAAAACATGTGTATACTGTACTATGAACAATATATTTACAAGTGTTCTACAGAAACACAGATGTGGAATAAGTAAATCTAGGTAATTTTCTGTGTGCTAAAATGAAATAAAAATGTACCCAATGTGTTAAAATTTTTGAAGTTAGAGCTTATAGTGAAGATAACTCCAAAGTATTCATCACTGTTGAAGCTCATACGAAAGTATTAAATTGCTCAAGTTTAAAAAAATTAGATGCCATTATTGGTGTCAATACCATTTTTTTAAAATTAAATTTACTTTGGCCATTTAATTCCATTTAAATTAATTTGCATGTCTCAAGAAAGGTGTATATTCATAAAAAATCGTTTTCCCCAAAGCAGAGTAAGAAAGAGAAATTAGCCATTTTTACCAAAATGAAAAATTTAATATTTTACTTAAGCAATTTTTCCAACTTTGTTGAGATAGAGTTGACAAATATAAATTATAAATTGTATTCAAGGCATACAATGTGATAATTTTAAATATTTTAAATATATAAATATATACAGTGAAATAATCACAGTGATCAAGCTAATTTGCACATCTATCACCTCACATAGTTACTATTTTTATGTAAGCGTGCAGGAGCGGGATGGAGGGAGACAATTCTGATCTACTTATCCTCTTAGCAAATTCAAAAATGCAATAAATACAATATTACTAACTATAGTAGCCATACTGTATATTAGATGCCTAGATCTAACTCATAACTAAATGTTCATATGCTTTCACCAACATCTCATTTTCCCCAGCCCCCAGCCACTGGCAACAACCATTTTACTCTCTTCTTCCGAGTTTTGCTCTTTAGATTCCGTGTATGATGAGACCATGAGTACTTGCCTTTCTGCGTCCAGCTGGTTTTACTTAGCATAATGTGCCCTTGGTTCATCCGTGTTGTTGCAAATGGCAGGATTCCTTCTTTTTTATTAATTAATATATTTCATTAGATAGGGTGTCCCAAAATTCACGCAAGAAGTAATTTTGATAGAAAACACAGGTTTATAATTAAAAATTGTAATTTTTTTATTGATTCATAAAGTATACAGCATACGGTTATGCATGGAATAGCAAATAGGGTAAATGGCCTCCACGGCTTTGCTGGCACTTACGCAAAGCCGTGGTCTTCATTGGTCTTCATTGTTTCTGCTCCTGGGCCATCATTGGTGCTTGGTAATGCTTATCAAATTGAAGGGATTGAAATCAAAGGGCAACAGATATTAGAATCTGATTCAATAAACCAAGTAAAATTAGGCTTTTATTTTGTTGTTGTTGTTGTTGTTAATGCTCACGCAAAATTCAAATCTTGCTTGAATTTTGGGACACCAAAATATGGTATATATATATACCATATTTTCTTTATTCACTCATCTGCCTATAAACACTTAGGTTGTTTCCATATCTTGTCTGTAGAGGGTTGAACCCAGGGCATGGACTGCTTCAGGTTTTACAGATGGGCTGCGGTTGGCATGCCTTTGCCTGAAGCACGGGCAGGTATGGCTTCTCCCAGGAACCTTGGTGGATGGATGGTGCTGGTAGCAGGACCTAGACCAAATGGGGCCACAGCCAGGTTCCTAGGGTAGTGGCTGTTTCTAGGAACGTAGCCCAGACCACGGTCTACCAGCCTTCCATCTGGGTGCAGGCCAGTCTTCTTGAACGATCCTCCTCTGTCTTGGACTCCACTGCGGTTTCACAGTCTTCTACCTGGACCCCGTGGATCCCACAAAAGCACTTTTGTCCATGGATGGCTGCCAAATTGTTGTTGCTGTGGAGAATGTGAGCAGGGGACCTTTTATTCTGTCATATTGATAATGTCCTGTTTAAGTAATTTTTAGAAGACATGTTAAATAAAACAAAATTGATTATCATGAGCATTTTACAATTTTTAACCTGTAAAAAAACAATTCATCATTAAGAGATATTATTGTGTATGACAGTCGTAAAATGTTTTAGTACAAGCAGATTTTTACTAAACTTAATAAAGTAGTTACAATAGAAAATTAATAGATTTATGCTAAAATCCCCTCATGCTTCTGTACATACCACCCAGCCACAAAGTATAACAAGTTTTAAGAAGTTAGACTAAATATGTTGACAACTGGGTAAATTATCTTTAAATAACAGAGACATAGTATTATAAGAAAATTGCAATTTTACCTCCTGTCCATAATCAATAAATCTGAAGCCAAGGAAAAAGTCATGGTATTTATTTCCTTGTGATTCATCTATGTCTTTTTGGGCAATGTTACAAACTATTCACATTTTACTTATTTGTTTAGCTAGATAATAAATAACATTTGCATGCAAACAAAAAATAACTTAAAAAGAAGCTTCAAACTTATTGTGCAATTGAACACATAAGTTGCTGTTGTAATTTCTTGGTGAAAATTATAAAATCAAACAAGCAAGGTGTGCAAAGCAGGGTGATTTTCCCTTACCACTTGAGAGAAATTGAGACTCTCAACTCCAGCTGCTCTAAGAAGAATTGTAAACTGCTGTCACCAGGCCAAAGGAACACCGGAACAGCTCAGTCTGCAGTCTCAGGCCAGGGAACATTTTCCATTTCATAACTCACTCCCCAGATGTATGCTCATAGCTCATGTACACGGAAAACAGAACAATAAGTCCTTAAGTATGCTCATGGGCAGGTTTTCACAAGGGCAAGTTTATAGAATAGCATGCCTGCTTAAAGAATTATTTCCTTGCTTTCTCTATTTGTTCCTAAATTATCAATTTCCCATGGAATTAAAATGTGTGAAAATGTTCCTTGCATGGTCACTTTACTTGGAAGTCGTGTTTAGATAGGGAGTTTTCACAAACTTAAACTTCCATTGAGTTGTTGTTGTTTTTGTTTTTTGTTTTTTTCTCCATAAGCAATTTTTGCTGGTGGGCAATTTGCTAGAAGGCTTTCTATCTGTTGCTGGTGTGTTACAGCTGTGTGTTCAAAGAAATTTAAAAACAAATTGCCACTCTAAAATGCCTTATGTTAATATTATAAAATCAGTAACTTTATCGCAGTCCCAGAGGGAGATTGTGGATTCATGGACACTCTGGGACTGAATCAATGTATTCCTGGGGAAAAAATGAAGGAATCTACATTCACATTGAGGGTTCTTAGAGCAGTCTCCATCTAGAATAGCAGAAACCATGCCTGCCAAGGAAGAAATATTTTCTAGATTAGTAAAAACTACTTTCTTTAAGAAACCTGTGTGGTAACATTAAACAACAAAATGTCAAGTCTAAGAAAACGGTATCTAACCTAATGAGCTGTATCTTTTGGAAAATTTTGAACGTAATTAGAAATTGACCATGCTTCCTCATGGTTTCCACTTACAGAGCATGCAAAGCAACTGCTGCTCCACTTGAGCTATGCAACATTTTGATACTGAACTCACTTCATTTTCAGGAAGTAATTTACAAATACTTAGCAGTTTCTTCTCACACACTGTACATTCTATATTGATATGTTTTAAAAAATGTCTATACTCTTCGTGTTATAGTTAATACTATTACATGTTAAACTCTAAATTCCATATTTCAGTGAAGCTGCCAAATCATTTAAAGTTACTTAATGAGGAGTATAAGTGGTATTTGTGTTTTTATTAATAACTCAGTGAATTAGAAGAGTTGTGAACTGGTGACTATTTGTGTCTGATAATAGTATCTAAAATATCCTTTATGAATCTTCCCTTTCCTTAGTCCATCTGACATTGTTCCCAGATACAAGGGTGGGCATATGATCCAGGCCTTCCTAATAGAACATCCAGACTACAGTGATTAGTTCAGACTGGGCATATACTATGTAATAAAGCCCTAATAGGCAAATCGACCAAACGGTGGAACCACTGGTCACTATGATGTACACGGACCACCAGGGGGAAGACACTCAATGCAGGAGCTGCCCCGTTGGTCAATGTCCTCCCACAGGGGGAGCGCCGCTCAGCCAGAAGCCAGGCCCACGGCTGGTGAGCACAGCGGTGGTGGAAGGAGCCTTTCCCGCCTCCACAATAGCACTAAAGACACCTTGAGGGATGTCCACCTGGGGGAGTGGGCCTAAGCCAGCAGGCAGACATCCCCTGAGGGGTTCTCAGACTGTGAGAGAGTGCAGGCTGGGCTGAGGGATCACCCCCAGCAGTGCACCCCGCCAGTGCACGAATGTGCACAGGGCCTGTAGTGATTCAGATTGCATCTATGAGAGTAATCCCAAGATTATTGGCAGCTTGCAGCCTGCACCAAGAGGGATCTTACTTTAAATGGAGCAATGGTTCTCTAAGTGCAGTCCTTGGACCAGCATTATCATCACCAAATGAATACTTGTGAAACAAGCAAATCCTGAGGCTCCACTCCAGACACATTGAAACAAAAACTCTGGGTGTGAAACTCAGCAATCTACCCATGCTGTTTACATTTTTGCCAACATGATTTTATTCACGAAGTTCTCTGTGATTGGATGTAATTGCCCTTTTGCTGCACGTTTAAGTTTGATTCTTTTTCAAGGAGTAATTCAAAAGCTCTTTCTTCCATTAAGCCATTCTTGATTTTTTTTTTAAATTATCTTCTTTGAATTTTATTTTCACATTTTATGTGCCACTTCTGAGCATTTAAAATGGCTCACTCGCATTATTGTTAATTATGTGCATATCTCATTTACCCCATTAACTTAAAAACACTCAAGGAACAAAAGGCAATCTTGTCTATAATTGTAACTCCAAACATTGGTGTTGATGAATTAATATCTAGATATTCAGCATATAAAAAATTAGATGGATGAATTGTAAGGGCTGAAAATACTTTTTGAGGCATTAACTAGTTCCAAGCCCCTTAAAAAATACATCAGTGTTCCTTCCTAATGCTCTTTACAGATTAAAAATTTATGAGACTAGTTAATGCATTTAGCTTTTATGAGAGATAATTTCTATTTTAGATTATCAGATAACGGAGTTGTAACTTGCTACCCATTTCAACCCAGTGGTGAATACATTCCTGGACTTTTACAAGCTGAAACAGAAAGAATATCGGACAAAAACTGAGATTGATTCTAGGAATGAGATGCTTATCCATGGGCAAGGCGCATAAGCCCTATATTTCTCAGTTTTCCTGTCAGTAAAAAAACACATTTATTCCAGATTTAAAATGTTGTGATTTATATTTGTGTTATCATGTGACAAATGAACAAGGCAAGCAAAACATACGTTGAAATTTAGAATACTAAAATGTATATGTGTATATACATACTCAATAGTTGTATGAATTTTCTAGAATTTGGAGATGTTGGGACTGCATTAATATCATAAATAAATTCAAGTAATAATTGAATAAATATCTCATAGGTAGTTAGGATAGATCCAGTTACAATTAGCAGTTTAAAAATACTAAGTAGCCGAAACCGGTTTGGCTCAGTGGA
>NW_006286950.1:885494-895966 GCF_000327345.1 Myotis davidii
GATTATGTGGATTGTGTAGCAAAAATTTGACTCCATCCAAAATTATAAAAGGATTTAGAACAACTTTCTCTAGATGACACTGGGCCAATCATGATACAAATCTGCTTTCATGTGTGTTGGAACAGATTAAGATGCAAAAAGTGTTTGCAAATTAGTTTAGACAGTACAAGCATCACAAATATGGAATATGAACCTTGAAGAATGACAGTAAGTTAAACACTAGGACTTTAAAACATCAGAAACCTTTAGAGAAATAATACAAGTGAAGACACTGTCAAATTCCATGAAGTAAAAGCTTAGAAAGAGGAGCTACTTTGAAAAAAATGTATTAGGTTTAAGAAGAGAAAAAATAATTTCCGCTTTATCTTCTCCTTTTACTATCACTTATCATTCATTCATATGTGTTTAGAACCAATGAGTGTAAGGCACTGTGCTAAGAACTAGGGAAATAGCACTGAAGGGTGTGGAAAGAGATCTATGTCCTGAAGAAAGTTAACACAGAGTGGGGCAAGAGTAGATTTATAGTTGTGAGTACACGAAACACAGAATTTATTTCCTGTATTATTATTTATTAATAATCGTATTATTTTCCATATGTAGAACTGTAGACCTACTTTTGCCTCACTTGGTATGTTATTGAATGTTTACTTTTTAGTGTTTCTTTATTCTTATAGTTTGAAAAGGTGGTGAAACTATTAAAACGAAGATTACGGACTCCAAGTAGATATGGTATAAACAAATTATCCTGCACTTACAAAGAGATCTTTTTTTTATTTTTTTTCTTTATTGATTAAGGTATTACATATGTGTTCTTATCGCCCCATTGTCCCCCCATCCCCCACTCATCCCCTCACCCCCCTGTTGTCTGTGTTCATTGGTTTTAAAGTCAGGGGGTGACATAGAGGAGTTGAGCTAATTGAATCCCATGTTTTCTACTATTTTTTGAGAATCGACCTCAGTGATAGGAACAAGTAGTAAGACCCCGCTTATTACTTGTTCCTATCACTCAAAGCCAGGTTGATTCTCAAGTCCCAATTAGCTCAACTCCTCTCTGTCACCCCTGCTGTTAACACCAAGTATTGACTGCAAGGTTCTTCATGATGTTTTGCCTATCTCTTAGTTCAGGCTTCTCTTTTGCCCTTTCCCAAACTGCATGCCACAGGCCAGTTACAACAAACTACTTACAGCTTCTCAAATTAGTTTATTCTCTATGATTGTATATAAACTGCTCCATTTTTAAAAATGTTTTTCTATTACAAAATTAGAAAATGCCTACTTACCCTTAAAAAGTTTCTGGTGAGGATAACAATGAAATACAAGGGAACGTCGTTATTTTAATAAAGGATAAAACAAAAAGCCTACAGCAATGGTTAAAACAAAAAGGCTACCACCTACTTAATGGTAAAATAGTGCCATCTCTTCTATTCTGAGATTGGCAAAGACACTGCATGAGATATCTATTCAGTGCAATAAAACAAGAAGAAAAAAGCTAAAACTAATTCGCAGCTTCTTGAACATAGAAAAGTTAAGTGAAGCTATAGACAAACTATAAGAATAAGTGAAATTGACAGGGTGAATCATTATAAGACCATTGTATTTCTCTATGTCTACCTTTAAAAATCTGAAAATTGGCCCAGCCAGTGTGCTCAGTGCTTGAGCATCGACCTATGAACCAGGAGGTCACCGTTCGATTCCTGGTCAGGGCACATGCCTGGGTTGCAGGCTCGATCCCAGGAGACATGCAGGAAGTAGCCGATCAATGATTCCATCTCATCATTGATGTTTCTATCTCTCCCTCTCCCTCCCTCTCTGAAATCAATAAAAGTATATATTTTTAAAATCAAAATTAATGCCACAGCAAATGTGTGTGTTTGTAAAAACTGACTATTTTTTTTTGGTGACTTCATTGAAAATTTATTAAGATGTACATGTAAGATTTGTATACTCTTCTACATATACATTATATTCAGTATTTTAAAATGTAAAATACCTATTTTTCTGACAACAAAAGACGTTTTATTTCATTCACTTTTTCTAGGAAAAATTTTTTTCTGCTTTTCATGTATTTATTGTAGCAGCTTTTAAACATGGTGTGGAATGGTCTTTTCAGCTCTGCTCTTAAATGAGATTAGATGAGATACACTTTTTGGCATTTATGAATGGGAACAAAAGGAACTTTTAATATAAACATGTTCTGAATGGGTCATTGACTTGTTGAAAGCTCCAAAGACAGATGTTCAAATTTTATATAATACTCCCATTTTTAAACCCGTTCTTCCTATACATTTTTAAATTAATAGCATTTTGCAACCTGATGTCCTAGGAGTATTTTAGGCAAATAACCAAGAAAATTCCAATTTAAATAAACTACTAAGTTAAAATTTAGCCCAGATATCAGCTGAATTTAGAATTTAGATGAAGTTGGCTTAAGTCCTCATGGCAAGTGTTATGGAATATCCCATGGCCTAGGTAAGGTTTCCATCAATTTTCTGAAGAATTGTGTGTTTTCACGCTGACAATCTGCTTCCTTTGGCTCAACCTCTTTAGTGTCTTAAGTGTTGTGATTGTTCTTTCTTATCTGTTTGCATTTTCCAATCTCCTTGTTGACTGCATTAATTTGCATTTATATGTGTTGACTTTATTTTTAATTTTTAACTGTGATCTCTTATTAAAATTTGCACTAGGCTTCAAAAATTATTTCTTTGTCTCCTCCAAAGGGATATTGGGGCTCAATCTGGGCCATTCAATTAATTAGATGCTCTAAAATAATACAGGCCCTATTTATAATGCTTACTATGCTTTTTATTTCTACTTAACACTTCTGAGGAGAATCAGTAATCATGTGAGAAATAGTCTCTAACTGGGTATTTTCCTCTTCAAAATACCATATGCTAAGTGTAATTTATGATCTAGAATGAAAGTAGCCACCATTAATGACAAGAACAGTACCCCAGTTCCTTTCATATTCAATACCTCATATAATTATCATGTTCACATAACTAGAGCATTTATCAGAATTAGGATTCTTTAACCTGCCATCTAACTCTTATCTTAGATCATTTGAATTCTTAATTGAATCCCTAACATCAAATTTATTAAAATAAGATATATCAATAATTGGATTAAAATTCTGTCCAAACACCAAAGAAAAATTCATAAGAACACTGAGATCAATGTTTAGTCAATAGATATGACTTCTTTCTAAAACCAGAAGTCCCTCTGGATTGCTTCCAGAAAGTGGACAAAGACATATAATCTAACACGTCATAAAGTTTAAGACATGGAATTTTCTACAAATGTGTTGATTTTCTGTTCTACTCTTTAAGAATAGTTACATGAGCAAATACGAAAAACATTTAAACTATAAAAACAAGAAAAAATAAAATCAATGATGTGGTCAATTGTTGTAGTTAATCTGTTTATATTATTATTTTTCTAAACTCCCCATGTTTAAATTTCTTACCAATTGCAATTATTATATACTAGAGGCCTGGTACACAAAATTTGTGCACAGGCAGGGGGCAGGTGTGTGTCCCTCAGCCAGGCCTGCAAACTCTCCAATCTGGGACCCCTCGAGGGATGTCCGACTGTGGCCCTTGAGGCATGTCCTACTGCCCGCAGAACCCCAACTGCCCCCCCTGAAGGCCCAGGTGCCCCCAACTGCCCTACCCTGCCAGCCCAGTCACCCCTAACTGCCCTCGCCTTCAGGCCTGGACACTGACAACTGCCCTCCTCTGCCAGCCTGGTTGCCCCCAAATGTCTTCCCCTGTAGGCCCAGTCACTCCTAACTGCCCTCCTCCACAGGTCTGATTGCCCCCAACTGCCCTTCCCTGCCAGCCATCTTGTGGTGGCCATCTTATGTCCATCACATGGGGACAGCCATCTTGGTGGCCATCTTGTGTGTTGGAGTTATGGTCAATTTGCATATTACCTCTTTATTATATAGGATGTAGTTGATAAACGCTTCCTGATGTATATAAAAATTTTGAGAAAACACTTCAGCTCACAGAGCAATATGTTCTTCACCTTAAGGATAAACACAATCATTTATTTGGTCAATTCATAATCTGCCTGTGCATTCATTCTTGCTGGACTCCACTTGGAAGGGATCACCAGAGATCTATCTTAAAGTGATCCTCTCACTTTCTCCTCTTCCTCCTCCTCTTTATTATTATTATTACTAGAGGCCTGGTGCATGAAATTTGTGCATGGGGGGCTGGCGTTATTCCTCAGCTCAACCTGCACCCTTTCCAATCTGGGAACCCCTCGAGGGATATCCTACTGCTGGTTTAGTTGGACATCCCTCTCACAATCCAGGACTGCTGGCTCCTAATTGCTCGCCTGCCTGCCAGCCCGATCGCCCCCTAACCGCTCCCTTGCTGGCTTGATTGAGGCCTAACTACTCCCTGGCTGGCACAATTGTCCCCAACAGCAGTCCCCTGCTGGCTGATCGTCCCCAACTGTCGTCCCCTGCCAGCCCAATTGCCCCCCAACTGCCCTCCCCTGCTGGCTTAGTCTCCCACAACTGTCCTCGCCTGCTGGCCTGATGGCCCCCAACTGCCCTCCCTGCTGGCCTGTTCACCCCAACTGCCCTCCCCTCCTGACCTGATCACCCACTACTGTGTTCCCCTGCTGGCCATCTTGTGACGACATGCGGGTGGCCATCTTGTGATGACGTGAGGGCGCGAGGGCCACTTAGGCTTTTATTAGTATATACTATTATTAACTTTTCTTATCTACTCTAGGATTAGCTTGGATTAGTAATTAGCCAACTTTAACTCAACTTTTTCAAGCAAGCACCAGACAAAATGCAGACACAGAAAACACTGATCAGGATATTCTAAATCCATTCATTCATCACCTTTAGCTATTCATTTATCACTATATTGAACAAATTCAGCTAAATTGTTTGAGATCTGGTGTTGGGGAAAACCCTCAGCAGCTACAGAAGAACAATGCATACAAAGAAACCAATGCTACAGCAAACACTGACATGATACTTACCTTACCCAGATTCATACAGTTGATTATTTTTTCCATTTTTTTTTCAGTTTAGTACTGTCTAAAGACAATAACAGCAGCAATAGCAGGATATCAGCTCCATATTGTTTACAGAAACATTCTAAAATATAAGGGTTTGGAAAGTTTGAATATAAAGAAACAGAAAATTATAGCAAAGAGTAGCAAAAAGGAAGTTGGTAGAGTTTTGTTAAAATGTAACAAAATAGCTTCCAAGAATAATCTTTATTTAAAATTACAAGAGCCCCAATAACATGGATTTACATTATAGAAGCCAAAATATAATAAAACTAAAATGAGAAGTAGACAAATATACAATAACTATAAAATTTTACTAAATCATTTCTAGAACATTTAAACAAGTAATAAAGCTACAGAAGTTTGAAAAACATATTTTTACTTTATTATTTTTTGACTTTTTATAAGTGTTCATTTGAATCAAACAGAGAATACACCGGGAAGCAAGATCTCAACAGACCAAGAAGAATGCTTCCTGAACAACATATTTTTAATATATAGAATGTTACCCATCAAAAATGGAGTATAGCTATTTTAAACAGCATATGTAAGAAACATTTGTAATTATTGACCAAAAATACTGACCATTTGGTGAACAGTAAAATAAGGCTTTAAAAAATACAAAAAGTTTGAAATACAGAATTTTCTTTGACCATAATTCATTATATTTCAAATCATAAGCAAAAATATATTAGTAAATGCCTATATTCATTGAATATAAAAGCAGTTTTCTAAATAGCTTATATATAAAATATCATAGTAGAAAATAATAAAGTTTTAAAATAAATGGTAATAAACTACTACATAACAATATTTTTCAGTGTACTAAAGAAGTAGAGGAACAATTACATTATTTTAATACATATATTAGCAAAGAAGAAAGGCCAACACTAATGTACTAACCACCAACCTAAAAATATTATTAATAAAATGATATATTAAAAGGAAAAATTAATAATAAAAGAGCAGAAATTAATAAAACAAAGAGAGCAAAACTGTTTCTTGAAACATAATAAAATTGATAGATCTAGATTATAGGTCTTAAACAAATTTTTGAAAAGGGAAAGACAATTCACAAATAGCTGATATTAGGTTATGATATTCAAAAGATAATGAGAGAATGTTATAAACAATTATACGCAAAATGTGAAATGGACAAATCACTAGAAAAATACAATTTACAAAACTTAAATCAAAGAGAAAACTCAAATAATTCTATAAATCCTATTAATTATTCTACTATTTGGGTACCTAACTCTTTTCTTTAAATCTTCTTTGTAACTGTTTTACACTTTTCAGCCATACTATTGAGAAAATATGTGTCAATAAATAGAATATGAAATTCTAATGTGAATAAAGAAAAGAAGACTAGGAGGATCAAACATGGCAGCCAACAGGACATTAGAAAGGGAGAGAGTGTGAATGAGTAAAGGACCAAGAGAGGAGTGTGTGGACGTGTGGAGTGTGTGTGTGTGTGCATGTGGGTCAGTTAGGTCTTGCAGGAGTCATAAGGACTGGCGGAGCAGGCTCTCTTAGATGGGGAGCCCCTGCTATCACCACAGGCACTCCCTGGCCAATGCGGCTTTGGCTTTGGCACAGAGCCAAATCCACCTTGAAGAAGGGAGCAGCGGAGGCCAGGAGCAAAGCCACACCAACACTGAAACTGGCCTAAGACACCACTCCAGACCTGTGCAGGGACCTGCTTGCTAGCCACAACCCATGTGGAACCACCACCGTGCCCCAGCAGTGAGTAGTGCAATACCTCTCGACAGGATCCAAGATGTCTATAGTAAGCATTCACCAGAGTGACCCCCTGCCCCAGGCTGCCTCACCAGCCCACCAAAGGGGACCCCTGTACCCACCCTAGCCCCAGGCCCCAGAACCTTGGTGCCAGTTTGACCCAGAGTAACACAGCCTGCACCCCACTCCAGGCTACAGGAGAGTGCAGACTATTCAGCCCAGAGCAACCTATGCCCGCCCCACTTTGTGTTTGGAAGAGGTACATAGAGCACCCAGTGCCTGTCCCAACCCAGGCCCAGGGACTTGCTGTGAGGGGTGAACTGGAGTAACCAAGCACAGGCCCCACTCCAGGCCACAGGAGAGAGCTAACTTTGCAATCCAGAGCAAGCCACACCCCCTCCACCCTAGACACTGTGAAGGGCTAGCAGAGCAACCCATCTTGCACCTCATTCAGCACTGCTGTGCCAACCTAGAGTAACCCAGGGCATGAGCCACTCTAGGCCACAGGAAACCACTGCCAGGGAGACCTAGAGCAATCCAGTGAGCCCAGCTAGGGGGCATAGGACCACACTGGAAATGCACTGCCAAAAGGACTTAGGGCGCTATCTTGCCTTGGGTGCTGGGGCCACACAGGGAAATGCATGCCAGATGGCTCTGGGTCCTCATAGGAGTCGCACACCATAGGAAATGTGTGTGTGCTCCCACCAACTCTGAGTATCTAAAGCAGACCACTGAGGGACCAGAGCTGTGAGAGAAGAGGGTACAACTCAGAGCAGAGACACTAAAGATGTGAAACTCAAGGCAGACCCAGAGTCCAGACTAATGAATGAGTCCCACATGATTGAACTATTAGGGACTTCAACCTTTCAGACTTCAAGCAGGGTGCCCAGGGTCAGAAAGAGATAGCTAAAATGGAGAGACAAAGAAACAATCCCCAAAGAAAAGAAAAGGAGGCGTCTCCAGAAAGGGAACTAAATGAAACGGACACAAGCAATATGTCAGAGAAAGAATTCAGAGTAATTCAGTTTATAAAAATGCTCAACCAGCTGGATGAGAAATTCACCATCATATGCAAAAATCAAGAGAAAATTAAGAGTGACATAATGGCATTAAAGAACACACTGGAAGATTTCAGCAGTAGACTAGAAGAAGCAGAGGACCAAATCAGTGAATTAGAGACAAGGCAGAAAAACACACCCAATCTGAACAGCAATTGGAAAAACACTTAAAAACCAGGAGGAGAGTTTAAGAGAGCTTTGGGACAACATGAAATTAAGCAACATCGCATAAAAAGTGTGCCAGGACAAGAAGATGACAAAGGATTAGAAAACCTATTTGAAGAAATAATAACAGAAAACTTCCCTGACTTGGGAAGAAAAAAGTCACACATGCACAGAGAGTCCCAAACAAGATGAACCCAAAAAGCCCACACTAAGACTTGTCAGAATTACAATTGCAAACGTTAACGACAAAGAGAGAATATTAAGTGCGGCCAGAGAGAGACAGAAAGTTACCTATAAGGGATCGCCCATTGAACTATCAAATTATTTCTCAACAGAAACACATCAAGCCGGAAGGGAATGGAATGAAGTATAGAAGTGATGCAAAGCAAGGGACTGAATACAGGAATACTCTATCCAGCAAGGCTATCATTCAAAACTGAAGGGGAAATCAGGAGCTTTGCAGAAATAAAATGGCTAAGGGAGTTTATTAACACCAAGCCAACAATGCAAGAAATGCTAAAGGGACTGTAGTAAAAAGAAGAAATAAAAAGAGAAGAAAGAAAACAGGCATAAAGAATTAAAATGGCAACAAACAGGTCCCTTTCAATAATAACCATAAACATAAATGGATTAAATGCTTCAATCAAATGATGTAAGGTGGCTGAATGGATAAGAAAACATGACCCATATATTTGCTCTCTACAAGAGACCCAGCTCAGAACAAAGGACTCACACAGACAAAGTGGAGGGAAGGGAAAAGATTTTTAAGTCAAATGGAAAAAAAAAAAAGCTGGGGTAGCAATAGTTATATCCGACAAAATAGACCTCAGAGTTAAGGCCATAAAAAGAGATAAGGAAGGCCACTTCTTAATACTAAAGAGATCAATACAACAAGTGGATATAACTCTGGTAAACATATATGCACTCAATGCAGGAGCAATCAAATACATAAAAAATCTTCTGAAAGATATCAAGGGTGAGATCAACAGCAATACAATCATAGTAGGGTTCTTTACACCATTGACATCATTGGATAAATCTTCTAGACAAAAAAATCACCAAAGAAATAGCAATCCTAAATGACTTACTAGATCAGATGGAACTAATTGACATCTTCAGAACATATAACCCCAAAGCTATGGAATATACATTCTTCTTGAATACTCATAGGATATTTTCAAAGATAGACTACCTACTAGGAAACAGGCAAAATATCTTCAAATTCAAGAAGATTGAAATTATATAAAGCATCTTCTCAGATCACAATGGCATAAAATTAGAAATCAACTACAATAAAAACAATTAGAAAATCCAAACACCTGGAGGCTAAATAGCATGCTATTAAACAATGATTGGGTCACCAGACAGATCAAAGAAGAAACATCCTGGAAACAAATGAAAACACAACAATCCAAAATCTATGAGACAGTGAAAGCAGTACTGAGAGGGAAGTTCATAGCTCTACAGGCCTACCTCAAAAACAAAAACAAAAAACAAAAAAACAAAAACAACTAAAACTGGTAAGAAATTATCTAACCCTACAACTTAAAGAATTAGAAAGAGAGCAACAAGAAAAGCCCAGGGTAAGTAGAGAAAGGAAATAATAATGATCAGAGAGGAAATAAATGACATAGAGACAAACAAACAAGCAAACAAACAAACTCCAGGGATGCAAGGCTGGTACAATATCTGCAAATCAATAAACATGATATATCACATAAACAAGTTGAGAGACAAAAACCACATGATCCTGTCAATTGATGCAGAAAAAGCATTTGACAAAATCCAACACACTTCTTGATAAAACTCTCAGCAAAGTGGGAATAGAGGGATCATACCTCAACATAATAAAAGCCTTATATGACAAGCCTACTCAATGGGAAAATCATACTATATGGGCAAAAACTGAAACTTTTTCCCCTAACAACAGGAATAAGACAGGTATGTTCACTTTCACTACTCCTGTTTGACATAGCATTGGAAATGTTAGTCATAGCGATCAGACAAAAATAAGAAATAAAAGGTTTCCAAATTGGTAAAGAAGTAAAACTGTTCTATTCTCAGAGGACATCATATTGTACATAAAAACAAAAACCTTAAAAACTCCATCAAAATGCTACTAGACTTAATAAATGAATTTGGCAACATAGCAGGATACAAAATTAACATCCAGAGATATATGGCATTTTTATAGAACAACTAGGAGCCTGGTGCATGAAATTCATGCATGGGTTGGGGGAGAGGTTCCCTTCAGTCAAGCCTGCACCCTCTCCAATCCAGGACCCCTCGGGGGATGTCCAACTGCCGGGTCGCCCCTAACCTCTCTGCCTGCCTGCCCAATCGCCCCTAACAGCTCTCCCCTGCCTGCCTGATCCCCCTTAACTACTCTCCCCTTTTAGCCTGATCGCCCCTAACTGCCTCTGCCTCAGCCCCGCCACAGTGGCTGTCTAGACAGAAGGACATCTAGACAGT
>NW_006286950.1:896261-902019 GCF_000327345.1 Myotis davidii
CCCAACTGCCCCCCTGCCGACCTGGTTGCCCCACTTAGCCTGCTGCTCGGTGATATGGTCATCCCTCAAACCCCCTGCTGGCCAGGTTGCCCCACACAGCCTGCTGCTTGGTCATTTGGTCACCCCTCAAACCCCTCTGCCAGCCAGGTCACCCCACGCAGCCTGCTGCTCAGTCATTTGGTTGCCCCTCACTAACCACCCTGCTGGATGGGTCTCCCCATGCTGCATGCTGCTAGGTCATATGGTTGCCCCTCACTAACCTCTACTGGTCTGGTCGTCCCACAAAGCCTGTTCAGTCATCCATTAGGTTGCGATGGTCACTTAGGCTTTTATATAGCCAGATAATGAACTCACACACAGAAAGAAAACTAAAAAATCAATCCCATTTACCTATGCAGCAAAAAAAAAAAAATTAAGATATTTAGGAATAAACTTAAGTAAGGAGGTAGAAGATCTATACTTGGAAAACTACAGAACATTGAAAAAAGAGATAGATGAAGATATAACCAAATGGAAGAATATACTGTTTTGATGGACTGATAGAATCAACATCATTAAAATGTCCATACTACCCAAAGCATTCTATATATTCCATGCAATCCCCATTAAAATACCAACAGCATGTTTCACAGACCTAAAACAAACTCTCCAAAAATTCATCTGGAATAAAAAGGGACCCCAAATAGCCACAGCAATCCTGAGAAAGAAGAAGAAAGTTGGAGGGATCACAGTACCATATATCAAGGTATATTACAAAGCCACTGTTCTCAAAACTGCCTGGAATTGGCCCAATAAAAACATATAGGACCAATGAAACTTAACAAAGAACCCATAAATCGACCCAAGCCATTATACTCAATTCATATTTGACAAAAGAGGCAAGAGCATACAATAGAATCAAGTCTCTTCAATAAATAGTGCTGGGAAAATTGGACAGATACGGGCAAAAAATGAAACTAGACCATCAACTTACACCATACACACACACACCAAAAAAAAAAACCCTCAAAATGGATAAAAGACTTAAATGTAAGACCGGAAACCATAAAAATCTTAGAAAAATGCATAGGCAGCAAAATAGAAATATCTCCTAGCAATATCTTTACTGATACAGCTCCTAGAGCGATGGAAACTATGGAGAAAATAAACAAATTGGGCTACATCAAAATAAAAAGCTTCTGCACAGCAAAAGAAACCATCAACAAAACAGCAAGAAAGCCCACTGCATGGGAGAACATATTTGCCAATGTTAACACGGATAAGGGTTTAATCTCCAACAAAAATGGGCAAAGGACCTAAATAAACACTTCTCAAAAGTGGACATACAGAAGGCCAAGAGACATATGAAAAAATGCTTAAAGTCACTAATCATCTGAGAGATGCAAATCAAAACAACAATGAGGTATCATCTCACACCTGTCAGAGTGGCTATCATCAACAAATCAACAAAGGACAAGTGTTGGTAAGGATGTGGAGAAAAAAGAATCCTCGTACACTGCTCATGGGAATGCAGACTGGTGCAGCCTGGAAAATTTAAAATGGAACCCCCATTTGACGCAGTAATCCCACTTCAAGAAACCAGAAACTCCAATCAGAAAGGATATATGCACCCCTATGTTCATAGCAGCACAATTTACAATAGCTAGGATTTGGAAATAGCCTAAGTGCCCATCAGCAGATGAGTGGATTAGAAAACCGTGGTACATCTACACAATGGTATATTGTGCTGCTGTAAAAAATAAGGAACTCTTAACATTTTCAACAGCATGGATGGATATGGAGAGCATTATGCTAAGTGCAATAAGCCAGTGGGAGAAAGATAAATATCACATGATCTCACTCATTTTTGGATTATAATGAACAACATAAAGTGATGAACAAAAATAGATCCAGAGACAGAGAAGCATTGGAACAACTGTCAAACCTCAGTGGGAAGGCAGGGGAAGGAGGGGGTGGGGGGACAGGTAAGAGATCAACCAAAGGACTTGTATGCATGCATATAAGCATAACCAATGGACACAGACAATAGGGCGGTGAGGGCATGTGCTGGGGGGTGGGAGTGGCCGGGGAGAGGTCAATGGCGGGAAAAGGAGACACATGTAATATTTTCAACAACAACAAAATAAATAAATAAAAACAGTAAATAAAAGAAAGACAGAAAAACCCATGAAAAGAATGCAAGTGATAGCTAATCAACAAAAGAAATCACACGATGTCATGTCTATTGCACAAGGTTTTTATTGCTATGAAGCTATAAAGTGTAAAATGCCAAGTGGAAAACTTGCCACAAAATGCATTAACTATAAAACTGTGTGGGTAGCTTTTTTGTGATGGCATCCATCTGTTCCTGAAACAAATGGAAACTTTAAGAATCATTTTAAATAAATATAAAAACTTTGCAAGACAGATAGGAGTCATAAATGAAATGCCTTGTAAAGTTGAGTTTTTATAACCTGATTAATCTCAATTCAAGTTATAAATCTACATGTTTTGTAGGATGCATAAGCATGTAGATGACTTTACTTTGTTGTTGTTGTGTGTGTGTGTGTGTGTGTGTGTGTGTATGTAGTTGTGTTACTGTATGCAGTGGAATAACTATTTCTAAGTAAGTTAAAGAGAAAAATAAAAGCTTAAAAATAGCCAACCATGTATGATGCAACCTAATTCAGGTAAAATAATAAATGTACATAAATTAATTTAAAAATAAAGTGTGATGCATGATATATTGTTAGTGAAAAACAAAGGGTTTATAGTAATTTGTAGATTATGATTTTGAATATATAAAGTAAAAACCCAAGTTATATACATGTTTATATAAGTTTTATATAGTACTGGGTTAATCAGAGATGAGAAATTGAAAGGGGGAATCCAAGAGAAGATTAAAATCTGGCACTGGTGTTTAGTTTTTAAATAGTATTTTTCTCACTTAAATAAAAAACTCATTTTAAATTAATCATGTCACATTATATCATGTTTTTCACATTAATGTCATAATTTTCTTTTTAAAAAATAGTAGTCTTTAAAATCAGATGGAACTATATTGGTAGAAATTCTGCCATGTGAGATGTCTGAGATTTTGATCCTGTTTTCTTCTGGGATTTTGATGGTTTTGCAACTTACATTTAAGTCTTTTATCAATTTTGAGTTTATTTGTGTGTATTTTGCAAGTTGGTGGCTCAATTTCACTTTTTTGCATGTACCTGTCTAATTTTTCCAGCACCATTAATTCAAGGGATTGTCTTTCCTCCATTGTATGCTCTTGCCTCTTTTGTCAAATATTAATTGAGAGTAATGGTTTGGGTCAATTTCTGGGGTCTCTGTTCTGTTCTATTGATCTATATGCCTATTCTTGTGATAGCACCAGGCTGTTTTGATTACAGTGACTTTGTAACCTAACTTGCTATCTGGTATTGTGATTCCTCCAACTTTTGTTCTTCTTTCATTGTATTAGAAAAAAAAACCAAACTCTTTTTGTTTGTTTGCTTGTTTGTTTTTGTTAATCTTCACTTAAGGATATTTTTCCATTGATTTCTACAGAGAATGGAAGGGAGGGGGAGAGACAGAGAGAGAGAAACATCAATGTGAGAGAGACACATCGATTGGTTGCCTCCTGCATTCATCCCATCTAGAGCTGGGGATCCAGCCTGCCTTTGACTGGAATTGAATCCAGGACCCTTCAGTCCTTGGGCCAATCTACTGAGCAAAACTTGTCAGGACAAAAAACTCTTTAAAAAATAATCTTAAGGCAACTTTCAATACATAAAACTACATTGCTTAAATGAATGGCTGAGGAGGAGAGGAGAGCCTTAAAGTTTACTCTGGATCACAAAACTCATTAATCAATGCTAATTAATCCTTCGTAGTTCCTACTTCCTTTCTCTTAAAATAATGCTTATGCTAAAAAACATTAAACAGGAAGTTTGTGAAATACAAATACATTTTTTAATTATTGAACTTATTCAATAATTTGAACATTTTCTTATTTGTTTAATGTGTATTAAATAATATTATTTGAGAAACCGTAGTGAAAGTGTATTCCAATTAAAATTAACAGACAACACTCTGATTATGTATTACAAAATTTTGGCTTTTCAGGCAGAGATTTTGTCATTTATTTTTGATGTAATATAGCCCACACTAGAAACTGGACTATTGCATGCATATGGTTACAATGTTATGCAGATGTGGAAAAATCATTTTACCTTTATTACATACAGCTAAGAATCATCCATTTACTTAAAAGAAAGGTTTCAGGGGAAAAGAATATAGCATCATTAAAGGAAAATTTATAATACATTTCTAAAATTGCCTGTTAAAAAAGAAACTTCATTTCTATTTACTTTAGTAGGTTGTAGATATGCAATCTTTACCGCTAATATTATTAAAACTCATGCCTGGGATTCTGTAATGTATATTTTAATTTATTCTGTTATCTCAGTTTCAAATTCACCTTGAGAAGGCATCCTAGAAGCATCCTTTATCTTAGGAAAGCCATAAAAATAAATTACATAAAAAATAACTATTTCTAATGGTACCTGGTCTCAACAAGTCAATAGTTAACAGGCTATCAGAATTTTTCCTAACATTTTGTTTTACTAGTAGAATCAATATATTGGCCAGTTTGGCTTAAAAAAATCCCTCTATAGTTGGACATTGATATATAGTGACTATTTCAATCAACCTTTATTGCAGTAAAATCATGTATGTATGTGTGACTATATAAATATTTGTTATATTTATAGATATGTCAGTGAAATATATTTCTGTTAAGAGAGAGAGACATTATGAATAAAAGTCCAGGTTACAAGGATAACCAAGAAATTTTGCTTCTTTTGGTGTTTGACATGCTCACAGTAAGAGGACAGCCCTGATAGATGGAATGGCAAATTACCATGATAGACCTGTCCGTGTGGATGTGAAAAGGTGGAGTGGGACTCTAGCCAGGACCCGCCATGTAGAGCTCTAGCACTTGGTCTTCACTATGCATAAGGATGACACAGAGGATAGGAAAATAGGTGTCTTACATTAGCATAAGAAATGCAAATATCCAATGTATATCACTCAAGCTATATTTATGTGACAGAATTAAATCTAAAATCTATAGTAATAGCCAAAAGTAGCTAAATAGATAATGTGTGCAGCTAAGGTGGTAATATTATATTTTTAACCATTTAGTTTGATTCCAATGAAATATTTGGTTTTAATGGAATATGTTATTTTTATTGCTGAAAAATGTATTTTAGGATGAAATGACTTATATGGCTACATTTAAACTGATGTGAATTGAAATCTATAATGGAATTTCTTACGTTTAAAAGCTTCATAATTTATCTTCTATGCCCCTCCACCTGAAGTTATCAGAGCTTCCACACACACACACACACAAAAATTCTACAACTCTCCAGATTGTTGTCACTATGGATGCATTTAAATTTAAAATGCATTTTAAAGACTATAAATATATGCCTAACTCTTTCATTGGGAAGAAGAAAAGTGTTAATTCACATTCTCAGGTTTGTGCCCTCAATGGCAGTCTCCACATCGCTGTGCATGGGAAGAAGGAAGGAATCGTCTCACATGTAAATAATTTTCCAATATCCTCAGGGTGAGGGACAGCCAAGAGCTTGTACTCCAGCCATTTCCCTGAAGAAGTTGGCCTTTAGTTCTAATCTAATCTTCCCCAGATATAGCACTACATTTGAGAGATATGCAGGATAATAGAAATATAGTTTTATGCCATAAGAATAGTTCAAATTCA
>NW_006286950.1:902070-903625 GCF_000327345.1 Myotis davidii
TTGATGGAGATCCCTACAAAAACACCCTCTTCCCCTTAACTTTATAGCAGTCTGGTGGTCACTATACATATCCCTAAGAAATTTTTAGTCATAGGAAAAATACTAAACATTTTTTTCCAAAGTAAGAGAAAAAGCTATAGGCAAACCTCACTCTTTTAAATTGGCAAAAAAGTCTGTGAATGCCAATTGAGCTTTGAAAAACAATGCATTGGGGTGAAAAGCCCTGGATTAGTGGACTTTGAATTAGAAGAGGCAGAGACATAGGAACCAGAAGCTTCTTTAAGCTATTGCCCAGTGAATGAGGATGAACCTTAGAAACAATGCTCATTGCATGTTTTTTTTTTTAAAAATTACAAATGAAGGTACATAGGAATCCTAAACACTTGTTTTCATATGACAATAAAAACACAAAACTGCTCTGGAATCAAATAGATGGAGCATAGTTTCTGCTCAAAAATACCCAATCTGTTAAAAATCTTTTAAATAATTAATCATTGTTGTTGAGATTATTACAGAGGTCTCTTTGTCCCCTTCCCCACCAATAGCTCCTCTCCACCGGGTTCCCACCCCACCCCAGGTCCTTGCCACCCTATTGTCTGTGTTCATAGATAATGCATACATGCATATAAGATCTTTGTCTAATCTCTTCCCGCACCCCCACACCCTCTTCCCTCTGAGAATCGTCAGTCTGTTCCATTTCCATGCCCCTCATTCTATTCCATTCACCAATTTATTCTGTTCACCAGATTTTTTATTCATTTGATTTTTAGATTCATTTGTAGATAGATATGTATTTGTTGCCACTTTGTTATTTATATACCAATCCCTCTGGCTTGCATAGTTTCTGTTGAGAGATCAACTGACAGTCTTTCATGGGAGTTCCCTTATATATAACTAACTGATTTTTTATGCTCCTTTTAAGATGTGGGTCTATTTGGGTTCAT
Organism: Myotis davidii; assembly: GCF_000327345.1. NCBI lineage: Eukaryota > Metazoa > Chordata > Mammalia > Chiroptera > Vespertilionidae > Myotis > Myotis davidii. The sequence continues at coordinate 903,015 of NW_006286950.1, forward strand.
CTTTTGGGGGGGCTCTCCACACTTTTTAGGCTTGTGTGCTTATTTTCTTTGCCAGTTAGAGGAAGTTTTCAGTCATTATTTCCTCAAATAGGTTTTTAATATCTTGTCTCTCTCTTCTGGCACTCCCATAATTCAGATGTTGGTACGCTTAAAGTTGTCCCAGAGGCTCCTTACACTATCTTCATATTTTTGGATTCTTCTTTCTTTTTGCTCTATTGGTTGGGTGTGTTTTGCTTCCTCATATTTCAAATCATTGATTTGATTTTTGGGTTCTTCTAGTCTACTACTGAATCCCTGTATACTATTTTTTATTTCAGTCAGATATGCTTAATTTCTCATTGGTCCTTTTCCATTTTTTGGCATTCTAAGATCCTTAAAAGTCTCATTAAGTTCTTGGAGGTTTCTAGAAGATTCTTGTGTAACCTTTTAACTGTGGTTTTGAACTCTATGTCCAGTAGTTTACTTTCTTCCATTTATTTAATTTGTGACATGTTTCTTTGTCTCTGAATTTTGGCTGCTTCCCTGTGTTGATAGAGTGGCTTTGTGTGGTAGGTGTCCTATTGGGCCCAGTGGCTCAGCTTCCCCAATCACCTGAGGTGGACACTCTTGGG
>NW_006286950.1:903723-906592 GCF_000327345.1 Myotis davidii
TAGCTTCAGTGGGGCTTTGGTGCTCACTGAGTCTGTCCCTTGAGTGTGTCACTTATGGATGTAAAGAGTTGTAATCTGATATGGTTTCACACTGACCACTGGGTACACTGGCTCCTGGGTCTCCAGTGAGGTGCAAAGTCAACCACTGCCTGGGAACACCCAGCAGAAGCTACAGAGAGATCTGCAGATTCCTCCTCTTTGTATTGGGTTTGGAAGTGCCCAGAAGAAGCTCAGCTGTGAAGCAAGGCAGGCTGGTGCTGGTGCCAGGCTTTGGACCTTTTATTGATAGGTTTGGGTCTCCATGACCTAGCTGCAGTTTTTTAGACAGGTTTTTAGGCTGAGAAAGGACAGGGCATTCATGTGCAAAAGCCAATGTTCACAGCTTGGGAGGGATTGTGAATTGGGTGGGGTGGGTTCTCAGGGAATCACCAGGGTGGAGTAAAGAGAAATGGCTACCAGTCAGCCCTGCAGCCGGGGAGGTCCCAGTGTAGGAACAATGACCTCTGTGAGCTCCTCCAAATGGAAAAGAACCACTCCTGAGTTCCTGCCCTGATGCCAGACAGTCCAGTTTCTCCTCATATGTGTCCGGGCTCCCCAGAGCCTTGCCCAGAACTGGAGCTCAGAGTAAGAGGGAGTTTGTAAATTTAGTTCATGGTGCCAACCTTTTTAGAGGAGCAGCTAGGTCTCCAGCAGCCTGTGTGTCACTCAGCCCCAAACCGCACTGGTTTTACAGCCCGTAGTACTTACTGCCCGTAGAGACTTCTTTTTCTATCTCTGGGCTTGGGGTCTGGTGTGGAGTTGGAACCCTTAATCCTCCCTGAGGCCTCCGCAAAGGCAATCTCCCTTTTGATTAAAAAAGCAGCACAAAAGGAAAGAAGTATAGTGGGTGCTGGACCAGCCCATTCTGTGCCTCTGTACCTCCTACTAGTCTCAGTATACCTTCTTCTTTACTTCTCTAGTTGTACTTCCATTCAGCCAGCTTCTAGCAGTTCTGGATGATGGTTGTTCAGTATTTTAGTTGTAATTTTGATGTGGTTGTGGGAGGCAGCAAGTACAGGCATTTGCCTATGCTGCCATTTTGGTTCTCTTGCAAATATCTAAAAAGTGTTTATAGTATGGGAAAAAATGAGACCTCTGTCTCACTCATAAAATTAAACTAAAGCACCTTTCCAAATCATGGAAGAAGGAAGATAACACAAAGGATACAAATTACCAAAGGAATCAGGGCAAACTGAGTATAAGGGTAAACTAGAAAGAGGCAGCTAAAATTAGTACATCAAGTTTATACTCTAAATTCATGCTACAGAATTATAAGAAGTGAGCCACAAATCTATTCTAACAGTCAAGGCAAAAAGGAAAGAAGTATAGTCTAATTTGCCATTCATTCACAATGCACATACAGTAAGGAGTTAGAACAGCTATTTCCAGGTAGGACCCCCTGAGAGAGGCTCTCATGAAAAGAACACAACATAAATTGGCTGATGCATGCTCATCAGAGGCTCATCAGAGGCCATGCCTGGGCACTCTTATCAGGAGAGAATCAGGGAGTGTACTTCCTGGAGCACTATGGGTATCACCAGCACTCAGTGGGTCCTGAGAGAATAATTTCTCATTTGATATTAAGGGAGCTCTCAATCTCAAAGAAATGGCTGAAACTGCACCAAATCCATCTTATTGTGATGATGATAGACACTCCAAAACTTGAGTAAATGACTCTTCACTTATTAATATTTCTCCAGAATAGTGTGCCTAATACATTGTGGTCATGTAATATTTTTTCTCTCTCAGTGAATAAATAATGTTCTAATGTCCTCTACTACTTCTTTCTTCTGCTGCTACCCCACTGAGGCCATTATAAAAAGGCAATAAAACTAAAAAAATAAAAATTGAGAAATTAAATAGAGAGCTAAATAATCAAAGAGGATAAATGTTTTGAGGAAAATAAAATTTTTAAAAAGGTAAAAAATAAGGGAGTGGACAAAGAAGTAATTGAATAAATAGTAATGTAGAATAAATATAACAAGATAAAATTATAAAAATTAAGAATACAAACTTTCTAAACAGAACATTTAAGGTAAAGGTATAAAACACAGAAGTAAAGAATCAAGAAGTTCAAATCCTTTGATATTAAAATATGCAATTTAAAAATTAACAATAAATAGCATTTTTCACAGTAATGAATTAAAATAATTTTAAAATACTGACCTTGGTTTCCCTAGCTCGGTTTGCTCAGTGAATAGAGCATCAGCCTGCAGACTTAAGTGTTGTGGGTTCAATTCCTGTCAAGGGCATATGCCTGGGTTGCGGGCTCGATCCCCAGTAGGGGGTGTGCAGGATGCAGCCAATCACTGGTTCTCTCTCATCATTGATGTTTCTGTCTCTCCCTTTCTGTTCCTCCCTTCCTCTCTGAAATCAATTTTTAAGTGTGTGCTGTGGAGTGGGTGGCAGGAGATAGGTGGGGAGGAGGTTCGGGATCTGGCTGGGAGGAGCCTTGGGTGTCCAGCTACAGATTTTGAACTTTATCCACTGCAAATACAGGAAAACAGGGTCTTCTTTCTCCTCTCTGAAATCAATACAAATATATTTTTAAAAAAGAAAATAACTGAACTTGTTGTTTAATAAATATGAAATAATTAGAGGCCCGGTGCACGAATTTGTGAATAGATGTGGTCTCTCAGCCTGGCCTGTAATTGGGACTGATTAGGGCCATCTCACCCAGTCCCAATAGGGGCCAATTGGGCCTGGCCAGCTAGGGGGAGGGATTTTGGGAGGTTGGCCGGCCATGGGAGGTAGTCTGTGGGAGCGCACTGACCACCAGGGGACAGCTCCTGCATTGATCGTCTGCCCCCTGGTGATCAATGCCCATCAC
>NW_006286950.1:906675-950818 GCF_000327345.1 Myotis davidii
CTCTCATCAATGTTTCTGACTCTCTATCTCTCTCCTTTCCTCTCTGTAAAAACTCAAAAAATATATTTTTAAAAAAATTTGTTTATATCATATCTCCACAATTCTAAGGTTCTTGAGTTGTGGACACAGTAACTGATTGCTTAATTGATTTTATTTTTAGAAACACGTCAGGTTATAACTGAATTTAATCAGAATCAATATGACTATCAAAAGGAATTTTCCACTCTTTTTACTTTTTTTAATGTAATGAGAAGAGGTGTGATTAGACTAAATGTTAAACCTCAAATGGTAAAATCATATGAAAAGCCTCAGAAATATTAATTGATTCAGAACAAAAGCAAATACTTTTTCTAATAGGTAACATATTTAAGAAACCTATCAATGTATCCTCTTGCACTAAAATAGTATCCTATATAATAAAGATGTAATATGCAAATGGTCGTTATGCTGTGAAGCGTAATGACCAACTGCATAACAATCAGATCATGGATCAGCAGGAGGGTGGGGCAGCGAGCTACAAGTGGGTGGTGGAGAGTTATAGGAAGGGGCAGGGCAACAAGCTATGATAGGGGAGAGGGAAGGGGAGTTACAGGAGGGCAAGGCAGTGGGTGGAGAGCTACTGGAAGGTGGCAGCAGGCTACTGGCACATGGATTCGTGCATAGGGCTACTAGTATATAATGTTAAGAAAAATTTAGAGACATTTCATGAGTAGTAGATATGATGGTCTTAGTTATCTTTTAACTTCTAAAAAATAATTCTGTGTGAATTTAATAAGGAAATAAACTAAACTATTAGCATGTATATAAAACTAAGAACAAATAAATAAGTTTATATAAAATTTGTGTTGGCATTAGAATGTGAAGACAGGCTAGAAATTTGAGACTATTTCCTCAGGTACTGTGTTTATCTTTGTTAACCACCATGCCTCTAACTAATAAGTTGACTGAATGATCTATGTGCATGTTCTTGCCCTTATTCAAACAAACAGGCCAGAGCCTGTGGTAACAGGATGACCCTACAAGTACAAAATACACACTCCTCCGGCATATTTAAGACATTAACTGTGATAAGCAGAGAGCTCAGCCTTGTGTAATCTGTCAACAAGCTAATAAATTACTTTGGTCAAGGAAGGAGGAACTTCCTCCCCATGACCATCTGCATGTGCAGGGGGGGTAGGTTAGTCATTAGATGTCTAAGAGAACTGAACATTTGACAAGATAAGCAAAGGCTTACTACTTAAAGTTAAGGTCTAATCCTTTTAGGAACTGATTAACACACACTGAATTTTTTTGGCATTCTATCTATAAATATTAAGAGATTACAAAGAAATATGATCAGGCCGTAGGAATGTCCATTTAGAGCCCTACCCTGAATTCAATTAAGTCCTATTTCTACTGATGTCAAAAGGAGTTCTGCATCTCTAAGGGAACCACACTCGGGTGATTTTTTGATTATTGAATCAAACCCACATGCACTCAAATCTCCTGCAAAGGATTAGTTATTTAAGCCCTTTAGTATATATTTTGGCTCTGGAATTGGAGTCAGGAGGACTGGATTCATATCTTAGCTCTTATACGTAAGAGCTATTTGACTTAAGACTTAAGTTCTTTCATCAAGAGAACCCAAGATACCCTACCACAGCAACTTTTTGGAGGAGCTGACTAAAAAGAAAAGCAAGCAGACTAAGCCTTGGTTGGATGAGAAGAAACTTCCTGCTTACCTATCCCCTTTGAACTGTTGGCTAAAATTCACCATTAGGTTTCTTTTTAAAAATGAACATTGGACCCGGCCAGCATGGCTCAGGGGTTCACCATTGACCTATGAACCAGGAGGTCACGATTTGATTCCCAGTCAAGTCCGGGTTGCAGGCTTGATCCCCAGTGTGGGGCATGCAGGAGGCAGCCAACCAATGATTCTCTCTCATCATTGATGTTTGTATCTCTCTCTCCCTCCCCCTTCCTCTCTGAAATCAATAAAAATATATATTTTTTAAAAATCAACATTGGAGTTTGGACCATGAGCTGATAGGAATAGGTTGTGGGGATATCATTCTTATGTTCCTTATGTACACAGGGTTCCAAATGATTCACTGAGCTGCTGAGGCTCTTAAGAAAGAGTCAAATCACTGACTGTATCTCCAGGCCTATGACATATGTGCATACATATAAACTGAGTCTTTGGAGAATTTCTAAAAACTTGGAATTCAGCCTAACTTTATTAATGAGCCTTAACAAGAGACTCATCAATTGTTAGAAGGGTAATAAAGGTTACTGGAAGGTGGGAAGACTAAGCTTTGCACAGAATTGTTTTTTATATACAAACACAGCTTTAATTTTCTAATCTGTAACATAGTTTTATTCCTAAGCAAAAAGGAAAAGATTCATCAAGAAAATAAGTTATATCTTCTGTGAGTGATGAGATAATATATATCTAAGTCATAAAGGTTGCAATGAAGTGAGATTACACAAACACACATCCAGCTATGATTGAGCTGTTTTACAAAGTGAGTCTGTCCCATTCCATTAATTTTTCTTCAAGTATGAGGGGAAAAATGAGTATTCAGAAGAATGAAGGAAAGTCTTTGGATAAAGTCTGAATACATCCTTCATTGTTGAAAATTAATGTTGACTTCAGGAAAAATAATGTTTATCATTTAGTTTAGATAAACAAAAAATTGATTTCTGTGAAAGTATTTATCTTTTGTTACAAATTGCCAAGAAGGTCAAATTCAGTTCAATGTGCCTGTCATATTTAAGGCCAGACATATTTTAAAATGCCTCCTTGCACATTAAATTTTCTTCCCGGATTTTGGATATCTTTAAGATTTGTCTTCTGGAAATTTTCTGCCAAATGTATTAGAAACATGAGTCTAAATTATAAGACATTCTATATGTATTTAGACATTTGCTTTTTACTGGTTTCCACTGGAATTTGAATTATACAGTATGTCCAATTCTTCCTGTCACCACAAGCTTATTCTCATTCTTGTCTCTGACATTCAGAACCCAACACAACCCAAGCAGAAACCACATCAACAAGCTTAGCCCATCCATTCAGTCCTTATCTTCTACTTAGTGGATAGAGATGAAGTCCTTGCTCCAACTTTTGTTTTTTGGTCTCATAATGACTGCTGGTTGCTCACATTCTCTCCAAGTCTTTATCCATCAGTCTTTTAGCTGAGGTCCCTGCCCTGATAAACTGAACTCCAAAACTGCTCCTGCCAATTTTCTTCCTCTTACCCTCTGTGGAGAACCAGGAGGACAGAGATTCTGCTTAGGTCTCTACACACCCTAGTTTCCATGTCTTACAATACAGCATTGCTCCAGGAATGGAGTACTAAAAAAAGTAAGCCAATGATATAAATGATCTACCTTGTTCCAGTGCTAGAAAATTACCCAAATACATCCTAAATATTCACCACTCTTAGAAGTCATAACACTTTGCCTTCTCATGAATTGGAAACCCTAGTACTGTTGCTTAAATAATGAGTGAATTTGCATCTGCTGCATTTCTATAACAAACTCTTCATTTAGGTCAGTTTCTTCAGCAAATGCCTTACCCTAAATTTGTAATTATTCTATTCTCTGTTCTGATTTTATAATTCATGTTAGCCAATCTACTCTTTCTTCTTTATATTAAGTCTTGTGCTCTTCTTCTTATTTATGGTTTTGGTTTTATTAAACTTAATTCATAGATGAGGAAATTGAAACTCAATGGTCATAAGTAAATTTCCTAACTTCTTAAATGCAGTGACTAGAATTTGATTGAAAGGCATATCTGTCCCACTTAAAATTCTGTTCTCTCAACATGCAGCATGCTATGTGACAACTCAATATATTGTATTAAATCCTATAATTGAAGTTAGATCCAAAATGTAAAGAAAAGAAAAAAAGAGGAAGTGACTACATTTATTTTCCTTAAAGAAATTTTTGCTAAGTGCCTTCCCACTATCAAGTAATCTGTTACCGTATGGAAATATATTGATGACCAAGACAGACATATTTCTACCAGTATTCCTCAAGGTCTGGCTCATCACTGAAGCATTCTGGACATGGATGTTCTTTCTTCCAGGGACACATTAGCCCTTCATTGGCAATCTGTGCTTTTAGCCATCTTTTCCAGCTAGCTTCTTTTATATGTTTTTAGGTTTGCATTAGGGAAACAAACCAGTAAATTCCAGAATTTGTCACCTAAAATTGCCCCTTTGACTGACCATTGCTCTATTTTAAAGAAGATTTGAGGTCAAAGATGCCTATAGCTTTGCAATGTTTTTATCCCCCAATCCAACTGAAAAGAGTCAATTATTATTTCCTAAGTTATTTCAACCCCAATAGAATCAATAGTTGACAAAATCCCCAAATATGTGTTTCTATATTCTTATCTTATTGGCAATACTCCATGCTGAAGAGGTATATTGAATTTTCAGGCTAGCCCCTAATATTTTTGAATTGCCAAATAATAGCAGAATTTAGTAGTGACCCAGGTGTATGGTTATATACAACATATTCTGATTGGGTTGTAATTCTGTTATTTACTCTGTTATCAATTTGATATCCTGTTCCTTGATGGATTGTTCTTGTTTCAGGGGCTTTAGTTCCTATATCCAACCTCAACAACACTCTTTCTCCTGATGAAAGTTTGGGATTGGGGCCCAATTACAGGAAATTTGCATCTCTTTTTTATTCTTCCATTACTTATTCTAACTCTCAGAAAGATACTTCATCAAATAATGACAGCTTACTATATGCTACAAAATTTAATTGTGCACTATTAATGAAGTAAAACATCGACTTACACATATCATGCAATACTGCAAATAGTATTTTTAATCTATTGTATGAAACATCAACAACATTGAAAAAAGCTAAGATGCATGCTTCTACTTATTCTTGTAATTCATTTTCCCTTTAGCAGCTGAGGTCAAATTTCAAGCATTACTTTTATATATTTTTCCCTCTTGAGTAGAGACGTAAATCAATGGTTGACTTTATTTGTCCTTCATCATAGATATTCTTCTTAACAAGGGCACTTAGCCTCACAAGCATAGAGATCTTAACTCGCAACATAAATTGATATCTAGGACATGTCAACTGAAAATTTTAGTTATTTCCGAAAGCTGCAGGTGCTATGAAATACAGCCAACTGGAATTCATCTTACAAACAACACTGAGTGTGACAAAACCTTGCAAGGCTTACTTCCAAAAATGTTTAACAATAGAATCTGACAAAGGATACATTTACCAAGTACAACTGAAGTTTAAATAGCATGAACTTATTTTTAACCCTAAACGACATAAAATTTTCCAAAGCCAAGCTTGTACTAATCTATACTGAGCTTTATAATTATCTTGGCAGGAAGAAAATTTGGAATAAAAATATTTGAAATCTGGAATTAATCAGGCAGCTTACTCATCTAAATTGTGACTGTCTAGATAAAGATTTTCAAGCAAAGCCATTCATTTTAACTGGTCAAATTCCAACCAGTTCAAACTATCAAATAAGATGTTATCTTCTTTTTAGCCTTACACAAAAGATTAAGTGTAAATATTTTATCTGAATTCCAATATTGCCTTCACATGTACCAAATGCCCAATTGATGATAAATGTGAATAAAACTATATGGAATGTTCAAAACCAGAGTAGGCTCTGTTCTTTGCCAATCATGAGAATTTGCTACACTGTTTATAATTTACTCTGTCTGAAGCACAAACATTTATACATACTTTCTTTGCCAAATAGGGCTCGCCTATAAAGATTATATACTGGGATAACTTTATTTGGAAAAGATCAGATGATAAGGTCCTGTTCTATTTTAGTATTTCCTAATCTGTCCTGGATTTTTATTCAACTATGAAAAGTTTACATAACAGACAGGAAGAAGTAACAGATTTTAAAAATATAAGCTACAAGTAAATCTAAATCAGAACTTAAAAGTTAATAATGTACCTGTGGTAATAAATTTCCTTAAGACATTTTAACTTAAAATCATTTAGGGCCAAATACAAACATAAAATATTAAACTTACTTTATACAGTGAACTCCATTTTCTTTATATTAAACTCCAAGTATTTTAGTATTTTTATACCGACAAATTTGATCCAATAGCTGGTGAGCAATCAAGTGCCAATCAGAGGACAGAAGTCATGCTAGTGATTTTATTTATTTTTGCTTTTTTAAAAACCTTTTACTTAGAAATAATTTTAGACTTCTGTAAAGTTGCTTATACGGTACAAAGACTTCTTGTAAATTCTTTACCAGTTTCTCTAAATGCTAAAAAATTGCATAACCATAGTACAATTATAAAGATTAAGAAATTAACATTAACACAATATTAATCTAGACACCTTATTCACATTTTCCAGTGGTCCCACTAATTCCTTATTACCATCCTAATATCCAATCCAGGATCCCTCATTACATTTAATTTACATTTCTTCTTGAGTCTGAGTCATATATTTTTTGGTAAGAGTAACAGAACCCAGCTGGTGTGGCTCAGTGCTGGAACATTGACCTATAAACCAGGAGGTCACAATCCCATTCCTGGTCAGGGCACAAGCCCGGATTGTGGGCTTGATCCCCAGTAGGGGGTGTGTAGGAGGCAGCTGATAAATGATTCTCTCATCATTGATGTTTCTAGTTCTCTTTCCTTCTCCATTCCTCTCTGAAATCAATATATATATTAAAAGAGTAACACAGAAATTAGTTGCACCGTTTTCAGTGCATCATAACATACCAGACATATGAAGACAACATGTCTCATTAACAATGATATTAAATTTGATAACTTTGTTAAAGTGGTGTCTACCAAATTTCTGCTCTCCCCCCAGATTACTGTTTTTTTATTTAATTATGAGTATGTGTCTCGTTGGGAGTTACTTTGCAACTTTGCGAATATCCCGTTTGTCATAATACTTTCCCCAAGTGATTTTAGCATACATCGATGACACTCTTCTAGGACAATTATACAGTGTGTCTGCAATATGATGATGTTATATTTCTAGGGTTCTTTCTCTATTTACATATTCAAATTGTGCTATATGGAAAAGTTGTCTCTCCTTGATCTATCTATCCATAACCCATTTATTTATTATATAGGTCTAAATTCATTGATATTTACTTTGGTATATGGAATTGAATAGATTTATAGTATTGTTATTTTGTGGCTAAAATGTCCCAGATTTGGTCACTGGTAGCTCTTTGAAGTTAGCTCCTGAGTTCTTTTAACATGACTTTGTTTTTATTGAGAACACTTGCTTACTTTTTGCAATAATAAGATTGATGTTTCGAGTTCATCTGATATTTTCTTTGTCTCAAATTTAGAAGAATTCATTTTCTTTTATTGAAAAATGGAATTTATAAGTATATATATTTGAGCACTGGATTTGATCATTGTCATTAAAGTGTGATTATTTTTATAATAATTTGAGGTAGGAAATATATGTATGCACACTACTATATATAATTTCTTAAAAATTATGATTCTACTAGAGGCCTGGTGCATGAAAATCCGTGCACTTAGGGGGTCTCTCAGCCCAGCCTGTACCCTCTCACAGTCTGGGACCACCCAGGGGATGTCCGTCTGCCGGCATAGGCCTGACTGCACTGGCAGTTGGACATTTCTCTCAGTCTGGCAGCCCTTGCTCCTTACAGCTGGGCTGCTTGCTGCTCCTTGGCGTTGCCTCGGAGATGAGAGAGGCTCCTGCCACCGCAGCTGTGCTCTCCCAGCTTCTGGCTGAGCAGCGCTCCACCTGTGGGAGTGCACTGACCACCAGGGGGCAGCTCCTGCTTTGAGTGTCTGCCCCGTGGTGATTAGTGCACGTCATAGTGACAGGTCATTCTACCATTAGGTAGATTTGCATACTAGCCTTTTATTATATCTGATATTAATATTTCTGATTTCAATGCACTACAAAGTTCATCCTGGTCTTGTCCTTTTCCTTATTTATAATTACTGTGTCTCTGACAGTGAGAAACTTGGCTTTGATTATCTGTGATATATTTACCAAATCAACGAAGTGTAGAAATCTGACCTCCTTTAACATTCCTTCACTCATACTATTTATAATTGCCCTAAGTATTTCTTTTCTACAGATTTAGAGCCATATAAAAGAGTGTCATAATTTTTATTCAACAGCGAAATATAATTTAGACAACTCAACAGAAGAAAAAAATATACATGTTTTGCTCTTTCTATTTTTCTTTTTTCTTTCTCAATGTTCCAAAATTCCATCTTTCATCCTTTGTACTTAGATAACTTCCTTTAACCATTATTTTAGAACTGCTAATAACAATTTTTCTTAGATTTTCTGCTTCTGAAATTACCTTGATTGTTCCTTATTTTCTGAAGAATATTTCTCCAGGATGTAGGATTTCAAGTTAAGAGTTCTCTTTATTTTTTAGCGCTTGAAAAATGTTGAACCACTTTTTTCTGGTTTCAATGGTTTCTGATGAGAAGACCACTGTCATTCAATTTTTTCTTCCTCTATAGGTGAGGTAACTTTTCTCCCTTACTGCTTTCAAGTTTGTTTGTTTTTCCTTTGTCCTTAATTTTCAAAAGTTTGACTATGATGTTTCTTGGTGTGAACTTATTTAGGTTTACCTGCTTGGAATTCCCTCAGCTTTTAAATCATGTACATTTATGTCTTTTGGCAAATTTAAAAAGTTTTCTACCATTGTCACTTTGAGCACTTTTTCTGCCACTTCCTCTTTCTTCTCTCCTCTGGAAATGCAACAACACAAATGTGCGATTTTTTTTTAATAGTTTCACAGGTTGTCTACGTCAATGAAAGCCAAACTTGTGAGGCAGATGCTGGTGCAAAAGGAAAGGGAGTCAAGAATAGAGGGAAATTTTTAGGCAAGAGAGAAGGAGTGGTGTCTTTGGAAGGTGGTATACATGTTGGCCAGAGGATAGAACTGCTGAAGAAATAAAGCTAGTAGACTGCTACATATTTCATGAGGCTTCCAAAGTGAGACCTATTGTGTAGACAAGCAATCAAGTATTTAGAGGGGTATGCCTAGTAGTGCAATGGGAATTGTAGTGAAATCAGAAACTGGAGAAACTATAGGTCCCTATGATCTAATCCTGAGTGGGGCTTTGGGTGGCACAAATAATGGTGTTTGCCAAGGAAGCTACTGTCTGGAAAATGTGGACAATGAAGTTATCACCACCTTGTTAGAGATTGTGGGCGTTTTTGTCTTGTTTTTTATTTTACTGGAAATGTCTCTACTGATTCCACAATAAGTAAGGAACTGACTTTGGACTAAAACATGCAATATAACACGTGAGGAAAAGCTCTGGAAACTCCTATTTTCCAGGGTCTTTTTAAAAATTAGGAATAAATATCGAATTTCCCAAAGCCTTTTAAGCAGTAAGGAGATATTTTTACTATACTTTATTATTATGTGAGAAATTAATGAATATCCTAATATTGAAATAGCCTTGAATTTCTGGAGTAGATTGAACTTTTTCATGGTGTATGATTTTCTTAATGTGACTTTCAAATGGTGATGGCTAATCTTGTATTTATTATTTTGCATGAATATTAATAAGTTATATTGGGCTGCAGTATTCCTTGCTTCTAATATCTTTGTCAGATTTGGGTATCAATGATATATTTGCTTTATAAAAACAATTAGAAAGTGTATACTGATTTTCAAATTTCTGGAACAGTTTATAGAGCATTGGACTAGCCAGGTTTCAGAGTTACATAGCCTAAAGTCAGTAAAGTTGTAACAGTTGGGTTGATTTAAGGTCTAGTAGTGAAATCGAACCCCACAGAATCCTGCAGAATCCTGACAACCAGAATCAACAGTGCTCCACAAAGACAGAGAAGTCTCAAGCTTATCTGGCTAACACACTGAAAAATGTTTTTAGTAAGTACGTGTTTGAATTGAGGTCTCATAATTCTGTAGATTGTCAATGTAATGGCAATTCATATCATCTTAGGTTATTACTCTTTGTTAATATCAACTAATTTACATTGAAGAATGTGATTTGATTACATTAGACTCTATAAAAGGTAAAAACAGTTTTTCTTTTCTATTCATGTTTTACTATTTATATTCAAAATTAAGGACACCTCCTCTGGACATATTATAGTTAAGCACGCTGAGGTATTCATTTTGAACTATGGACATAACAACAAAGTTATGAGCAAAGATAACAACCAAAGAATTCCTTATTCTTAATATTCAGTCACTTAATGAATCATACCAAGCATACTGACAATGGGTTTACTTCCCTGACATCAACTTCACCTTGTATAAAGTGGGAAAACTAACAGCTTACCTTAAATATGATATATGATAATTTGTGTGAAAGTAGCTAATAAAACTCAGAACAGGTGTTCACTATGATATTGTATAACCTTTTTTAGTTTTAGAGGTTTTTCTTGAACCCCCAAAATAACAAAGTCAAATAACTTGAGAAAAAATTTGTAACATTTCACAAATACTTAATGTACTTGTTATATAAAACATTGCTACAAATTAATTTAAAATTTTGAAAGATTACATGAAGATCAGTTACACCCCCTGATTCTCTCTTAAGCGAGGTACAGAAAGGCACCTGTGTCACGCCCTTTCCTTCAGAGGATAGGATGTTTACCTTCTTAGAAGATTGAAAAAGGGAGGACATTACAGTTGTGGGGTTAGAAGGAGGAGTGATTAGAATGGAAAACCTCTGTCTTAAGGTATCAGTGTCCAGCTCCTTTCTCTTCCCCTCTGTGAGCCTCCAGGAGAAAATTGAAGAGAGTTCCTTAGGGGAATCTGAGCCAGGAAAAAATTATTTACAGTTATCAATATGGGTGGATCTTATAATAAAATACCCACATCCACATTTGCTTATTCTAGTATATGGACATAAAGACCACTTGCAGAAATGCCTTGCCTTTCTTCAAATACATCTTCTAATTAATATTTTAGCACCTTATTCTCAAAAGTGAGTGAATGCACAGGTATCTATATACATGGAAGTACATGAAAGACAGAAACCACTGCTAATAAACAGGAAACAAGTGGGAATTAAAGAAAATAAAAGCCATCTGGGAGCAAAATTATAAGCAAAGTGAACAAAAATTATTATTAATATTTTTAGAAAAAGAAGGACATTTCAAATTGCATAAAAAATAACAGGATGCAATAAAAATTCAGAAAACAAAGAAAAATAAATTAAAAAAACTAGAGTAGTTAAAAGATTAAATCATAGAATTATTCAGCAACTAGGCAATATGATAAGGAAATTTAAAATAGGAGAGACATACTCTGGTTTCTCTTCAGATCGCATAAATCTTTTGCCTTTTAAAATAGGAGAGAAAATATAATAAAATTAAAGATGCAATACAAGACATGCATAATTGAAATAGTAGGAAATTCAAAGAAATAGAGGGAAAAGAATAGGAAATTGCCAAAGAATTAACCAAGGCAATTTTCTAAAACTGAGAGTATTCATTTTCCAACTTAAAGAGCTCACTAAACACTCAGAATCTTATATAATAAAGATATGCAAATTGACCACCATGCCCTCGCACAAGATGGCAGCCCCATGTGGTCACAAGATGGCCACGCCCATGTCATCACAAGATGGCCACCAAAGATGGCTGGCAGGGGAGGGCAGTTAGGGGTGACCAGGCCTGCAGGGGAGGGCAGCTAGAGGTGGGAGTGGTTAGGGGCAATCAGGATTGGGGGGAACTAGGCCAGCCCGGGAGGGCTGTTGGGGGCGATCGGGCCAGCAGGGGAGGGTTAGTTGGGGGGAAGTAGGCCAGCCCGGGAGGGCAGTTGGGGGCGATCGGGCCAGCAGGGGAGTGGTTAGGGGCAATCAGGCAGGCCGTCAGGCAAGCAGTTGGGAGCCAGCAGTCCCGGATTGTGAGAGGGATGTCTGACTGCCGGTTTAGGCCCAATCCCACAGGGTGCCATGGTCACAAGATGGCCATGCCCATGTCATCACAAGATGGCCACCACAAGATGGCCAGCAGGGGAGGGCAGTTAGGGTCGATTGGGTCAGCACAGGATCGGGCCTAACCCGGCAGTCAGACATTCCCTGAGGGGTCTCAGATTGGAGAGGGTACAGGCTGGGCTGAGGGACACCCCCGTCAAGTGCATGAATTTTGTGCAATGGGTCTCTAGTAATAAATAAAAAAGTAGCTACACTCCATGAAGTTATAAAACCTCAAGGAAAAAGAACAGATCCCAAAGACTCCTAAAAGGGAGAGGAATAGTTAACACAGAAAAGATTAGATTGAGTGTGATGTTAGATTTCTCCTCAATAACAACACTAGATGGCAAGCATAAATGAAGCAACTTCTTCAACATTCTGAAGAAAAACAATCTCCGATCTCCATTTCAATACTCCATCAAGCTATTAACCAATTATAAGCATAGATCAAGTTTAGACATGTAAGCTTAACAAAATAACCTCCCTTGCACTCTTCTAAAGAAAGATAATAGAAGATATGCTCCCAGGAAGAGAGGAGTCCTGGCTTTCAGAAAATGGGAGATCCAATGATGTGAGAGGGAGATAGTGACTTATGGTAAAGGAAGCTTCCAGATGACAGCTGTGCAGTGATGCTCAGAGAGGAACCAGTTTAGGTCAGAGGAGCAGACAAGAGAACTCAAAAAGAAGCTCTCAAGAAAAAATATAAACTAAATAATTGCCTGATGCAGAACTAGTTTTGTACCTGGGATAAAGAGTTTCTTGACAATTAGTGATAGGTGCAGAGAAAGCAAACAGGAATAAAAAGAGAAAGTTGTTTACTCCAGAAAAAACAATAGCAAAGAGTTATGCAACAAGTTAGAAAACATCTTACAAGACTTCACTTTAAATAAGATAATTGTTTTTTAAATATAAAGAATAAATATTGATTAAATTGTTACATGACAATATTCAGAGAATTGATATTGGGTTATGTGTCAAGGGAGAAATAAGGTAAAATGAGTTAAATTTACAACTTCCATAATAGGAATTTAATAGGTAACGTATACAGTGAACACTCAAAATATAGCAGCTTCCGTATATCATTTAGATGTGTAGAGGTAAACCCTAAAGGAAAGAGGTAAACCCTAAAAGAAACAGCTAAAATAACATAGAGGACTTCAGAGAGGGTGACATCGGACATGTAGGGGCAAGGCAAGAGCCTGCTATTGCTCACTCTGAGATTTATTGGATTATTTATACACTAGGGGCCCGATGCATGGAGTTCACACAAGAGTAGGACTTCACAGCTGCAGTGGCTGCCTTGATCCCACAGCTGCAGCCCCGCCTTCGTCCAGGAGGTCATCCAGAAGGACGTCCAGATGGCCATTTGGTTGATTTGCATATTATGCTTTTATTCTTATAGATTAAAACTGAACACATATTATTTAGATAAAAGTAAAATACAAGAGAAAAATACAAATACTTTCACTTAACAGAGAGAAGAGGAAAATAAAAAACTAAAAGGGAAAATGACAAACATGCATTTAAAAAATTAGAAAGTCTATTAATGACTATCATATACTTTTTAAAAGAACAAAAGTAGTTTTGTCCTGGCTGGTTTGGCTTAGTTGGCCTGCAGACTGAAGGGTCCCAGGTTCAATTCCTGTCAAGGGCACATGCCTTGTGGGCTTCACCCTCAGTAGGGGGCATGCAGGAGGCAGCCACACCTTCAGTAGGGGGCATGCAGGAGGCAGCCAATCAATGATTCTCTCTCATCATTGATGTTTCTTTCTCTCTTCCCCCCCCCATACTCTCTAAAATCAATAAAAATATGTATTTTTTAAAAAGTAGTTTTGATTATTGACCTGGTATAAATTTCTTGCTTTAGTTTTTTTGTTTGTTTGTTTGTTTGTTTGTTTGTTTTCAATTGTTCACCTTGGAGTTTTGCAACCTAAAGTGTCGGTATACACCCCATGGTGAAAGTTGTAGGGAGAGGAGAAGAGATGTATTATGTGAAGGAGTATCTGCACATCTCCTTGTAGAGCTGTAAATGCATCATTGTGGTTCTAATGGATGCTGGGTGGGATGAAGAGAGTGCTAAGTCAGGGACTAGCTAAAGTCCACTTCCTACCAGTTGTTTTTTGGGAAAAAATGTGCATAGACACACATGAATTCATTTATATCAATTATATAAAAATTTTAAATATATATAAATAAATTATAAATATATATAAATAAATCATAAATGAATTCTATATGCAAATATATACATACATTATTTGACCATTGACTTTCCTGCAATTGCCAATCTGGTTCTTGCTCTGGTTCGCTCCCTTATTCTTTTCCATTTTGCATCCTTCACTCACTCCCAATACATGAAATTTATGTTAACAACTTAGTACATATTATCTCTATTTCCTTCTATGCACATACAGCCTTGTATAAGCATATACAAAGCCTTATACCTATATACACATTTACATATATGTGAGGTTTTGTCATTAATTTATAGAAAGTATTCTTACTGTATATACATACCTTTAATTTCTTACCTCACTTATTAGTAAATCATGGAAATACTCCTCAATCAGAAAAATTATACCTTTAGTGGCTGAATAATAGGTCACTAGACAAATGGACTGTTTTTACATAACCATTTTCCTAGTGATGGTTATTCGTTTATTGTACTGTTTTGCTTCTAAAGATAAGACTGAAACAAAACAGCAACCTTTTGTTAACAACTTAATTAATGGCCTATGTTAATTAAATTAAGTTGGTTACATTAAATTTTAATTCACTAATTAATTGAATGATCTTTTTATTATATGTCACTGGCTAAGATTTTTTTCTCTTTGGCTTTTACAATAAAAGTAGGTATGCCTTCCTCTGTGGTGGGAAAAGAACTTCTTGTGAGTTAAGAGAAGGGGTTAATAGTGACAGTATTCCTGGCGGAATATAAACAAAGGGAAGAAAGGTGTGACTGGGAAGCAACTGCCAAAACTAGGCCAGAGAAAAGAGAAAGGAGATACATGTATTGATCTTCTATCCAAGCTTTTCTCCATCCAGTTCTGCTTCTATAGAATAGCAGTTTCAATCTGTCACATAATCGATACCAGGACCATTTCACTCTAACAATGATACCAATGAAGCTAATGCTATTCCCATTTTCCTCCCCTTCCCTTCCCTTCCACTCCCATCTTGTTCTCTTTCCTCTTGGGTCCTCTTCTCTCCTATGCATGCCTGCCTTCTCCTCTTTTATTTTCTTCCCTTTTCCTGTATTTTCTCCTTTTAATTTTTCCTCCTTCTCTGAATATTTCTTTCAGATACTTTTCCTCAGCCATCTTCATACAACCTTTGTTTAACCTTGCCCTTTCAGCAAAAGGAAAGGTTGTTATCAACTTTCTTCTCACAAATGTTTTAGAGATTAAAATCTGTGTCAAACAGATTCCACATGATACGTACTTAATACATTTCCAGATGTATAAATTGCTGAGCAGCTATATCTGAATAATGACTTATGTGATGACTAAACCCTTTTCAAATTAAATGTGTATTGCATTTACCTCTTTTTCTGCAGAAAAAACAAGCCATCATTGATCACATGATTCAAAATGAACTTGGTGAATGCTAATGTAGGCCACACCAGATGTCATCTGACTGGAGCTGTAATAATAGTCATCATTAGTCCACACCAGAGACAGCCCAGGAGCAAAGGTGGTGAGAATAAGGAGAATCCATGACTAAGGGAAAGAATCCAGAAGACAAAAAGGCTAGCTTGAGGGGAATAGGGACAAAGTGATACCCAATGGACAGGTGGCAAAGGAATAAACTCAAGAAAATACAAATCAAAAAGGTAGAGATAAAATTGAATCTGCAAGAGCTGATGAGGAACAATTTTGGAGAGTTCTTAGCTGGAAGTTGAGGCAACACTGTCAAAAAGTCTGAGTTCATGAACCAGAGTAGTCAGAGCAGCTTTGAGTTCCAAGGTAGGATAGCAAGTTAGGTTTCAACTCTAACCTCTGAGATGTGTCTGCAGCCCAGACTAAAGAACCTTGCATGCTTAAATGGCCAGAAGTTAACAATGTAATTTAGGCAGCCTGGGTATGGATTAGAAATCCAATTAGAAATGAAGTAGAAAACCAGTACATTTGGATGAATTAGTGTGTCTTCCAGGTGAGTTCTCCATTCGAAAAGCAGAGATAACAACATCCTCACACAGTTGACATCAAGTCGCTGTGTGCGATGAAGACTGTATTTTGCACCATTGGCATTTTATGGAAAATGACTCGAATGATTTCTTTTAGAATGCTGGCTTGTCTGTTATTTGTAATTTGTAATTGAAGAAGAAACTTACTGCTTCATCCCTTTTATGGTGATAGCACGAAAGAGAGCAGTGGCCCACCTTTCTGTTAGACACTAGCTCTAATTTTTTTAAAAAAATGTTGGCTGTTACTGCTTTCTAAAAAAAGTTATACTATTTACAAATGCAACTTTAAGGCAAAAATTACAACATTTTTATAAAATCATAACATTTCAAATTAGGACATTGGTAAGAGCTAACTAAGAATGGGAATTTATGGCCTGAAGGTGTTTTTAAGAAGACTGTTTTCTGTGTGGGAAACACTATTGATGGGAGCATTTGGCTAATAATGGGCACTTGAAGGGTCCACCCATGAGTCAATAAGACTCGTTAATGTGTTCTCTTAATGGACCATTTACTTTCTATTTTGGGGGTTATCAAGGCTGCATTATTTATTTAGTTCTATATTGGATTTAGAAAGTAGGCTCTCAGAGCCTAGCTGTGCGTGGCGTTTATTGAGTCCCTCTCTTCTACACTCTTAAATATAATGCACTCATGACATGGCCCTTCCCTTCTAATAGCATGATTATATACTGTTTTTAATATACTTATTATTTTTCTATTTGATAATATAATTCTTTAATAGCCATATGGGAACCTCCACGCAGCTAGTTAAACCTGGAAAAACTCTTAAAGGGAGCAATGTGGGTGAGCTTTTTCTCCCTTGAGCCACAGGAGGTTGTAAACTACTTTTCTTTCTGTTAAAACTCATTTCCCTTCCTGGTTCCCACTTTGTCTAACATTTTATTGTAATGTTCCTGGAATCTATTTTATAGATTTTTTTTTGCTATAACTGTGCATTGCAGTTTCCATTAATATTGTTTTCTCTTAATGAATTCTTTGCCTTGCAGAGAATGACAATATTTAATCTTTTATGCTATAATTGTGCATCCTTTTGTATGTAACAGAGTAATAGAGAACTATAAAGGAAACAAAAGATAAAAGCGTCACAATATTGAGACTAAATAATGTTACATTTTTCAGTTGTTTTATAAAACTCTCATTTGGGCCAGGAACTGTCAGAAGAATATATTTTCCCACTTTCTTCTAACTATTATCCCTGGAAGCTATTTCCAATAGCCTCCATCTCCCACCCAATTCCACTTATAAACATGAGTCATAGAGACTTGCACCTTGGTAGGATTTTTTTGTTGTTGTTCTTAGTATTGCCTCTAACTCTTTTCCAGGTCTTCTGCTTCCCTGCCATCAATCAAACAATTAACAAATACTTAGTCACCTTGGCTAAGCTGCAAGTACTACACAAGACAGTAAAAATTCAGTAAGTGCTTTAAAGTAGTATAGAGTCTAATTAAGGAGATAAAAATATCTTAAATGAATCCTTTAGTAAGAGCTAATTACCACTATTACTTATAATAATATCTAGCTTTCAGAGCACTTACCTTAACTAACTGCTTTTTACACATCATCTCATTAAAATTATATATATATGATTTCAGAGAGGAAAGGATAGGGTGAGAGAAATAGAAACATCAATGATGAGAGAGAATAATTGATAGGCTGCCTCCAGCACGCCTCCCCCGCCCAACTGTGGATTGAGCCCCAAACCCAGGCATGTTCCCTGACCTGGAATCAAACTGTGACCCCATGGTTCATAGGCCAATGCTCAACCTCTGAGCCACACTGGCCGGGCCACATCATCTCATTTAAAGACTGAGCCTGGGGAAGTCCTCTGGTTTCTCTGAGCTGAGGCCTTTCTATCTTTACACAATTGAGGTATCTTATTGCTGAATATTATAGCACATACCCCAGGCTAGCTGGATGAAGGGAACCATTAGTGTTGGATAAAATAGCCAAGGAAGGCTACATGGAAGAGACAAATGTGAATTATCAAAAATTTCATAAATCTTTGCTATTAAACACAGGAGAAATTAATGAAACATGGATATGAGAAGAGTTGCTTACAGAGAGTAGTTTCTGCATATGTAAATCAAGCTCCTGAGAACGTGGGACATTTTAAAAAGCAGTAGAAGCCACAGTAAGACTATATGACCTACACTAAACAAAGGAAAACCTGCAGTGTTTCTTCAAAGAATATGGTCACATGAAACTGCTTGATCCAATGACAAAGCAGAATTCAATAACGGTGATAACACCAGACCCAAACACACATATAAAAATATGTGGGATAGGGATATATAGGGTATATAACCAGAACTACTTGAAGAAAGTAATGAGGTCGAAAATCATAGAATGAGTGTGATCATAGAGGACATTAGAAAGAAGATGCTTTTGAGCAGCATTTTAAACAGAGATGAAAAAATTGCTAAGTGATGAACATGTGGTGGGCAAAGGCAGACGTTTTGCCTAATGTATTTGGTCCACATTACCAGTCATCATCGTTGGAAATAAGAAAGGAGTACATTTAGTCCATTTTGTGGCCCACCAATGTTCATGAAAATGTTATCTAAAGGAAATACTGGTGACCAGAGATTTTTACATTCACTTAAAAAACAATTACAGCCTGGCCAGCATGGCTCAGTGGTTGAGCATCGACCTATGAACCAGGAGGTTCAATTCCCAGTTGGGGTACATGCCCCAGTGTGGGGTTGTGCAGGAGGCAGTTGATCAGTGATTCTCTCTCATCATTGATGTTTCTCTTTCTCCCTCTCCCTTCCTCTCTATAATCAATAAAAATATATTTAAAAAAAACATTTTATAGATATTCATTAAAAAATAACATTAAAAAAGAATATTCTAAATTTGAATTACATTTTCTCTCATCATTGATGTTTCTCTTTCTCCCTCTCCCTTCCTCTCTATAATCAATAAAAATATATTTAAAAAAACATTTTATAGATATTCATTAAAAAATAACATTAAAAAAGAATATTCTAAATTTGAATTACATTTTCTTTGGACATATCTGCGTTTGGTTTAAGTTATATCTAGAGTGTGTTTCTTATTTTACCGTGCTGTGCCATTTTATTGACCAGTTTCAGAAGTCCACAGTCATCCTGACTTTTGCCTTCCAGACACACACCCTTTCATGTTCCAGTCCTCTATCTGGTGCTTTTCTTGTCCTTCCGGGAGCACTCCTGCTTGCTGTTTCATAAGACAGCAGCTGTTCTTCGCTGGTGGTCTCCCGCTGCTCCTGATCCCTTGCATTTTCTCAGAGCCAAGAGAGAAAAATGGCAACAACGTTTTTTCACTTTTATTTGATTTTGAATTATTTGGTGGACTTTGCGTATCTTTTAATTATAATTTTAAAACAAATCTGATGCAAAACCCTCAAAAAAAAAGACCCACTAAGAACTTAAAATATATTTCTTCTGTAAAAAGGGCATGTTTGAGGAAGCCCACAGCTGATCCAGATTATATTTCTTATTTGGTGAAGCTGTGGATCTATTCACATAATAGTATAATAGTGTACAATGATTTTTTGAACCAGGTATGGATTTCAGTTTAACTAAGTATGTTGGTAAAATACATCAAAATATTATGATAATTTCATTATTATCATTAGTATTCTTATTATCATTGTTATTATTGATACTCAGGGTTCAGAATACTTTTGATGCATTTGCTTATATTCCTTATGCTTAAAAATTTTTAAAGAATATTTATTTTCCACTACTTAGGGATGAATAGACCCAAGAATAGACCATACAACTCCCTTTGCTCTTGTCATAGCCCAGATAGGAACCTATGCACTCCAAACTTCTACCTGTTCCTTTCTCATAACTAGTAAATAACAAGTATGATTTAGCCACATATATAAAGGTAACACAGGTAAAAATCTGACTTTTATGACAGTAGATAAAAAAATAAGATTACTCATTAACAGCTTTGAAACTGTCTCTGCTAACTTGGTATAAAATAAATATAAGACAAAAAATTCTGCAGTATTTTTAGAGTAAATATTTTTTAGGTTAAAAAATAAGAAGAGTTTTTCACTGTGAAAATTTATTAAATATAAAGGGAGGAAAAGGAAAGACATGAAGTAGGATACTGAAAGCAAAGGGGAGGACAAAGTAGAAGCAAAAGAATTGAAAGTAATTCCCTGAAATTTGATCTTGATGTAGAGATGTATCATCTCACAAATTACATGAATTAAGTAAGTAGTCTTTCTTAACATGCTCATTTATTCAACATCCAATGGATATTTATCAAAGGTATTCAGTCCCTGGCACAATGCGAAATGTAATGCATCGCAAAAATAATCGCACAAGTAAACTCTTGGATTCTGTTTCAATTATTCTTAAGCCTGAGTTCTAACTGAATTAGTATATTAAATTAGTGGTTCCCAGCAGAGAGTTCCAGAACCTGTGCTAGTCCCAGGCAAGGTTTTCACATGTCCACATTAAACAAAATAAAAATAAAAAAACACTAAAACATCAAAGATCTTTGGTCAAATTTACATACGTTTTCACTTAATTTTTTAAGCCAGTGAGACAATTTTATTTCAGTTATCTTTAAAACCACAAAGACACTGTACTTCATATAAAAACACTAGAGTCCTGGTGCACAAAATTCATTTACAGGTAGGGTCCCTAGGCCTGGCCAGCGATCAGGGCCGATCAGGTTCCCTGCCTCCCCGCCTCCCTGCCTCCTCCTTCCCTCACTCCCTCAGTGCCCCACTGCGCAGACACTGGTCACCACCATGTTCCGCACTGCCCCCTAGTAGTCAGCCTACGTAATAGTTAGCAATCGGACTCCTATACTGGTTGAATTCCTGACACTTTGCATATTAGCCTTTCATATATATATATTAGTACAAATAACTATACTTTCTAGACAATTATTATATAGACCCTCTCCAAAA
The DNA here is from genome assembly GCF_000327345.1 of Myotis davidii. Classification (NCBI taxonomy): domain Eukaryota; kingdom Metazoa; phylum Chordata; class Mammalia; order Chiroptera; family Vespertilionidae; genus Myotis; species Myotis davidii. Next base: position 927,731 of record NW_006286950.1, read on the forward strand.
ATGCATCTCATTATATAGTTTCAATACAGTTGCTTGAGAATATATCTGGACTGATTCCATATATTCTTCCAACTTTTGGTTAAAATAGCTTTTATTCTATAATGTGTGGTGATAATATATGGAAGAATTAAAAAAAATTATTTCCAGAAAAAAATTAAAATTTTGTAAATTTAAAGACAAAATACACTAAAAATCAGACAAAAATCCTGCCTAATCCAGCTTCTAGTTCTATGTGAAAAATAAAAACAAGTTCAATAGAGAACAGTAAATCCTACAATAGAAGTGAATATATGGCACTGTTGGAACAGAGAGAGAAGGAATCATTTGTTCTGTGGTGTTAAGGGAGAATTTGAAAAGGAGATGGCACTAATCTTGTTCAGGAAAGATGAGTGGAATTTATTGTTAAAAGAAAAGAAGCCTATTCCAAGCAGAGGGAACAAAGCAAAGGCATGAAGTCACAAAGGTCATGGGCTCTTTCCAAGAATGCCTAGCAGTTGATATGGTAGGAGTATATATAGGTGGAGGGGAGTGGGGAAAGGGACAAGAGGTAAAGCCAAGATGAGATCAACAAAACTCTTTACAATATGCTGAGGAATTTAAACTTCATTCTGTAGCCAAAGTGGATGCTGATATATGGCAAGTTCGCATGACAGAGAGGTCATACTGACAATGTGAAGGACAGATTTGAGAGGACAAAGTGTGAGAGAACAAGTACAAAACTGTTATAATAGTTCAGTCCAAAGGATGATGAGGGCCTTGAACCAAGGCATCAGGAAGGAAATAATAAAAAGTGTCCAAGAGCTATTTAAGGGTTAGAGGTAAATGTGAGGAATGAAATCCTGTCAGGTAAAAGATAATATCATTGTTGAAGATAATTTTTATTATTATAAAATCTAGCAATGCCATAGTAGACAAACTTTAAAGAGTAAAGTTTATAAGGGTGGTTTTGGACATACTGAGGTTAAGCTCTGTGGAATATTTATAGTATAATACTTAAAGGCTATGTCTTATATAATATATGCTTAACATGAAGTAGAAGAAAATAACAGAATGTTTGCAGCACTTACAAAAGCTCCATAAAAGAGGTAGAAATATTGATCATCACTCTATTGTGTACACTTGCATTTTTCTGATGTTATAAAACACAAATACGTCCTACCTCTTGCTTTATTATATGGAGTAAATTAGTTAATTGGTATAATTTATCAAGCATTATGTTTACACTGAGGCCTGGTGCACGAAATTTGTGCACTTGAGGGGGGGTGTCCCTCAACCTGGATTGCGAGAGGGTGCTGGTCAGGCCGAGGGACCCCACTGGTGCACAATCGGGGCCAGGGAGGGACATGGGAGGTTATCCAGCCACAGAGGGACCGCAAAAGGACTCCAGGGTGTGTCTGGCCCATCTCACTCAGTTCTGATCGGCCTAACCCCAGCAGCAAGCTAATTTACTGGTTGCAGCGTCTGCCCCCTGGTGGTCAGTGCATGTCATAGTGACTGGTCGACTGGTCGACTGGTTGACTGTCTGCATCCTGGTGGTCAGTGCACATCATAGTGAGTGGTTGAGTGGCCTTAGCACATCATTAGCATATTACGCATTGATTGGTTGAGTGGCCAACCGATGACAAGACACGTAGCATATTAGGCTCTTATTATACAAGATTTTGCCTTTGACAAATCTATTCAAATTCAAAATCATGAAAACATATTTTTTCTCATACAGACATTTTCATGTCAACAAAACGCTGTTATGCATTTTTTTCTATAATTATATATTTCAGAAACAATGATTTATTAGTAAAGTATGGTAATCTGATTGTCAGTTTCAACCTCTATACCCCTGAAAATACTATATTGCACAGTCTAATTAGCATTGAAACCCAGACAGATCCAACAAATGAGTTTGGCTTCTTGTCCAAAGTGGCAAATATTGGATGCTTCACTGAAAATCATACGTCACTCCATCCAAATAAATCTAACTGTGAAATACTATACCACAGAAGAAAATGCCTTTTTTAAAAAATTAAATTTATTGGATGACATTGGTAAAATTAGATTATATAGGTTTCAAGAGCACATTTCTTTGATATGTAAACTATACATTGCATTGTGTGCCCACTACTCAAAGACAGATCATCTTCCACAAAAATATATCTTAATATCTAATCATAAATTATATTAAAAAATGCTTCAGAATGTACAAGGAAATTTTAGGTATTTTATCTCCTGAGTTCATTGGGAACCCATGAATTATGAAACAACAGCAACATCATCAGTAACAAACAAATAGTATTTGATGAATGCTAGCACTTGACTTCTGTTAAATAATTTCATCTCATAAATCTATTAGTAGGTGTTAATATTATACCCATTTTATAGATGACCAAGCTGGCACACATTGTTTAAGAAAGTTGTCCTGGGTCACACAGCTTGTTCTTAACGACTTTGCATACTACAGTGATTCTATAAAAAATATATATATATATATTTGTCCCATTTTAAAGATTTAGAAACTCAGGTTCAAATATTTTTTTCAACTGCTTTTCTATGAATTTTAGGCAAAACATTCAAATTCTGCATAAAATTTTTGCCAAGCAAATAGTATGAAAAATAGTTTTTAATAAAATTATTAGAATAGGAATAATAATGACTTACCATTTCCATCATGTAATTTTGCTCTTACCATTTTGAGTGACAAGTTGACTAATATCAATGGTAGTATTTGATTTACTATTACCACTTAATAATTATATTACTTAATATTGTTAAGTTACCCTTCTTTTAACAACAAATATACCTTCTGTTTTTAATGTGTGTTTTCATATATGAGTGAAAGTGTGTGATTATTTTCTCCTCAAAACATTCAATACAGATCATAGCTTCTAGTGTGGACTTAGTCTTTGCGGTAAAACAGTGTGACAAATGTTTTCCTCATTAATTTTAGAAATTTAAAATCTAACAGAAGAGTTAACTAGGATGCATTAGTTTTTGTTTTAAGATGTTTAAAAAAATGTTTATATTGGAAATCTAAAAGACTGCTAGGAAGAACCAACCTTAAGGAAAGAAATGAGCAGTTGAAAAGATTTGGAACTAGTATATATAGGTATCTCCATAATTATTTAGTCCTAAGTGAATAAAAGAATTCATCTTTCAAATTTTAATATAATTTATAGCCCAAATCTTATATGAATACAATGAGCAACCTAATCAGCAATCTCAAATATTTCACAATATCATTAATACTGAAATTTATATTAATTATAATTTAATTTTAGTCCTTTAAGAAAAAAAAAGGTCCTTAACATGTATAAATTGAATATTTATTATATCAGCAAATTTTATTCTTTATTTCATACTTGCATAACCAAGTGCTCACACATATCAACTAACTATATTTTCATCACAATCACTCATTCACAAAAATGCACCTGTATTGTAAATACCAGACTTGTAGAAAAACTCTGTTTAATCTTGGGTGGTCTCTCTGCCCAGGTTTGATTAAATATGTCTTTTCACAACAGGTGACTTTTTAATTGTTTTCTTATGGCAACCCATTTATTCTTCGGGCTTTGTTTGGCTTGCATTAGTTTTCAAAGTTAATGACCATGTGTGAGAACATGCTGAGTACAGGTGGCCAATGGTTATGCTGAGAATGTGGGTGTTATAGCAAATGCAGCGGGCCAGTGATTTAACTTTACCAATTAATAGAGTGGTGAATAGTTCCCTAACCCTCAAGGCCTTTCAAACAGAAAACAAGCTCCGAATAAGCACTTGGTAATGCGAGTATGAAATAAAGAATAAAGCACCTTGTTCTTTGTATTTGGGGGCTTGCTTTCTTTAGTGGGTTAAGTCTTTTCCTCTGCACAGCTTAAGGAATCAACTTTTGCAGAGTGGCTTCTTTTTTGTGTGGTCAGTTCTATCGGCAAACTTGACATCTTCCTCCCTCTGACTTTTGTACCTCATTGTTCTGGAAGCCAGGCTCGTGGGGCTGCCTTGTTTATTTCCTCTTGGCCAACAGGCATGGGGATTACTGTAATGAGGAGCATTATAATCCAGGCAGCCAAAATAAATTCTACTTATTAGATACCTTAACATCTGTTCAAGAATAGAATTGTATGAGGAGTAAAATAATCATGTCCCATCAATCCTGACTGCGGAGAACCAAAAGAAAAATAATATCTTTGCACCGCATAGGCTGTCAGAAACTAGCACCAAACACAGAAAGAGCTTTTCCACTGGGCTTAACTTTTTTCTTTCCTTTCTGACAAAAGGAACATTTGTTTGCCATTAGCTTAGGTAAAGGAAATAGCATCTGAAGTCTTGTTTTCCAATTGGAATGACCCCTATGACCTACTGTGAAGACACTTGGAATATTTGTTCAGTCTTGGTTAGCTATGCAGGGGGGTGGGGCAGTTTTAACAAATGCAAATGCATTTGCCAAATGTTTGTAGTTTCAAAATTATGTAAGTACTATATCATGAAAAAAATCAAATATTTTTAAATGTCTAAAGTAAAATGTACTGAGTTCAACTGCAGTACCCATCTTGGGATAGTAAAAACTCTTGATGTGTACTGAATGGGAAAATACTAATGAACATAGCAGGTTTCTACATTGCCAGTATGATGACCTGCCAAAAAGATAGGGGGAGGAGAGTTGTAGTTAATGCCTACAGTAGTTGAACTTTCTTCTAAACCAACAAAGAAATAAACAAGAACCATATAATCTACAGTGAAATCTATGTAGGCTGTTTTGCATCTAGTTTCTTTTTAGCACATCCAATAATTCCTGTAATTAATATGTGACAGAAAAAAAGGCAGGGTTGGAATGTTATTGGCTTTTTTTTATAGTCAAATATCTCTGAAGTAATTTCAAAATGTTGGATTTTTAGATGTGGTTACTCAGATTCTTCATATTGTTGTGGTCACACTTTAAAAATTTGAACACAAATAGTATTTGCAGTATTTTCTTAACATTTTTCTTTAATATAGCCTTGGATTCTGGCTTGTAACAATCTACTTCAGTTGTTTGTTACTGTAAAATTGAACCAACGTGACTTAATTGGGAAAAGAAAGATTGGTACTAAAACACTTTAGGAAAAGTAAACTTATTTTCCACCTTTCACCACCTCCACCCCCCTTCATTCAGAGTTCCATGAAACATACCTGTGCTTCCAAGAGCCCTCACTTGAGAAAGTGGAGAGTAGGTAATAAATTGAGAACAAGAAGAACGTGGTTCTTCTCGCCCAGTTTTCCAATATGAAGGTTTCTATAAAGGTAAATTATAGCATTGCAGCGTTAGGGCAGGAGCCAAGGTCTCTACGTCAAGCTTCAACTTGCTCACTAATGTGACCTCACAAGTTCAAAGTAAAAAAAATGTTTTCTTCCCACCTTGTTAAGAGTAGCTATGTTGCCCCTACAGTTGGTTGAGCATTGTCCTGTGCACTGAAAAAGTTGCCAGTTTGATTCCTGGTCAGGGCACATACCTGGGTAGTGAGTTCGATCCCTGATTGGGGCACATGTATGAAAGGCAACCGATTGCGTGCGTTCTCTCTCTCTCTCTCTCTCTCTCTCTCTCTCTCTCTCAGCATGTCCTCAGGTGGTGATTTTAAAAACTAATTAATTAATTTTTAATTAATTAAAATACAAAGAATAGCAATGTTAACCTCTTAATGCCCTTGAATATTCACCACAGTAAATTGGTAGCCAAAAAAAAAAAAATCTTGTTTTAAAAAACTACTGGTAGAAATTCAGAAATTAAGGTGGGAGTAGATGGCAGGAAAGATTTAGTAGTTGAATTGATCAAATTGAAAATTTATATCCACATAAAAGTCATTAAAAAACACTTATAGTTGTATTTATAATGATCCAAATCTAGAATCCATAAAAATATCCTTCAATAGGTAAATCCATACAATGGAATATTGTTGCATGATTAAAAGAGCAATCAATTCATAAAAAGACCTGGAGAAACCTTAAATGCATATTGCTAAGGGAAAGCAATCTGATAATGCACATGCTGCATTATCCCAATGATATGGCATTCTGGAAAAAGAAAAAACTAAAAAGGTAGGAAAAAGATTAATGGCTGTCAGGGGTTAGAGAGTGGAGGAATGAATAAAATAAACATAGTGGATTTTTAGGGCAATGAAACTATTCTGTATGAAATTTTCATGGTTGATGCATGGTATTATGCATTTGTCAAGACCTATAAAACTATAAAACACAATGAGTGAGCCTTAGTGTAAACTATGAACTTTAGTTATAAGGGGTTTGTTAATCTTAACAAATACACCACCCTAAGCATGATATGTAGGAGAAACTATGGAAAGGGGCTATATAGAAACTCCCAGACCATACTATGCCTTCAGTGTTTTGTGAATCTAAAACTGTTCTAGAAACTAAAGTCTATTAATATTTTTAAAAAGTTGATTGGGGAATAAAACCACTTTTTCTATTATTCCTGACTACAGTAAGGACTTGACTGGGCATTTCCTTGCCTCATTTATTTTAACTATGGCCACTCATTAATGTTCTGCTGGCAGATAGGCCGGCCTGGAACATCAGACAGTGCTATACTCACATGTCCGGAGGCGTGGCAGGAATGAATGAGCAGCTGGGCTTCTCTGAGTGCACACGCATGCCCTCCCCAGCAAGTTGTTCTCAATGTGGTTCAAAGTTTTCCATGGTGATCAGGACTCCCGGAGAGAGGGTTGCATGGTTTAGGAAGTGGAAGCTCCTGGTTTCTTAAGTCCTGGGCCCAGAAAACGACACTGGTCCAAAGTCTGCATAGAGCCTCCTGATTCAAGGAGAGAAGACCAAACTCTTGACCGGAAGGTTATCAAGCAATTTATGACCATCTTTAACATACCACCTTCTTAATGAGTATGCTAGTATCACTTCATCTTAATTATCATATTAATTGTAAAGATGTTGTAGATGCCTTTATCCCTTTTATTAGCTTGAAGAAAATTCTTCTTATTCCTAACTTGATAATTTCTTAAAGAATTGATGTTGAAAAAAATTTTAAATGCTTTGCCTCATCTACTGAGATAATCATATGGCTTTTATTCCTTTTTATTATTTTTTTTATTCTTGAAATTTTTTTCAATTACAGTTTACATTAAATATTATTTTGTATTAGTTTTATGTGTACAGCATAGTTATCAGATAATCATATACTTTACGTGGCCCCCTGATATTTCCAGTACCCAAGTGAAATCATATATAGCTGTTACACAATTATTGACTATATTTCCTATGATGTGCTTTACATCTCCATGACTATTTTGTAACTACCAATCTGTATTTCTGAATCTTTTTTCCTTTTCTACTCAGTCCCCAAGCCCCCTTCCCTTTACCATGATCAATCTGTTCCCTGTTCTATGAGTCTGTTTCTGTTTTGTTTGTTCATTTATATTGCTCTTTTTTAAAAAATATATTTTATTGATTTTTTACAGAGAGGAAGGGAGGGAGATAGAGAGTTAGAAACATCAATGAGAGAGAAACATTGATCAGCTGCCTCCTGCACATTCCCCACTGGGGAAATGCCTGCAACCCAGGTACATGCCCTTGACCGGAATTGAACCTGGGACCTTTCAGTCCGCAGGCTGACGCTCTATCCACTGAGCCAAACCGGTTTCGGCCATTTATACTGCTCTTTAGATTCCATGTATAAGTGAAATCATATGGTATTTGTCTTTCTCTGGCTTAGTTCACTTAGCGTAAGTGTCCCATATGGTAAGAGTTTGTTTGTTTGTTTTTATGGCCATTTGTTATTCATATTTTTTTATCTTTTCCTCTTAATCTTAAAGAAGACCCTTTATAATTTCTTATAATATTAGTTTGGTAGTTAATTCCTTTAGTTTTTTCTTGTCTCAGAAACTCTTTACATGTCCTTTGATTTTAAATTATAGCTTTGCTGGATGGTGTACTCTTGGTTGTAGGTCTTTGCTTTTTGTAACTTTAAATATCTTGCCAATCCTTCTGGCCCTCAAAGTTTCTGTTGACAGTCATATGGGAGCTCCCTTATAGTTAACTAACTGCTTTTCTCTTGCTGCTTTTAAGATTCTCCCTTTGTCTTTAACCTTTGGTGTTTTAATTATGATGTGTCTTGTTGTGGGGCTTTTTGTGTTCATCTTGTTTGGGACTCTGAAGAGAGTGCAGACAGTGGCTGAACTTGTATGTCTATTTCCCTCACCAGGCTAGGGAAGTTTTCTATCATTAATTGTTTACATAGGTTTTTAATCCTAGCTCACTCTTCTCTTCTGGCATTCCCATGATGCAAATAGGGATATACTTGAAGTCGTCCCAGAGGCTTCTTACACTATCCTCATTTTTTTATTATTTTTTCTTTTTGTTGTTCTGACTGGGTGTTTCTGCTTTCTTATATTCCAAATCACTTATTGGATTCTCTGCTTCATCTCCTTTACTATTTATTTATTTATTTATTTTTTATTATTTTTTTTTCATCTCTTATTTTTATTAAGGTTCTCTTTGCAGGTGACAGGACTTAGCCTCTAGTTTAGGTTTTGAATTGTAACGGAGGGTGAGAGTTGGGGGGAAGTTGAGCATGAAAAGAAAAAGAATATTATTTCAATCATAAAATGACAAACAAAGACTGAGGCAGGTCACATAGACAATGACAGAGGCACAGGAATCATGACTGGAAGAGTAAGATCCTAAGGAGGGCAGAGAAATTGAATGGCAGGGAAAAGACAGAAGCTGTTATCAGGACAGTAACAGTTGAGAATCAAATGACAATGAGGGTATCAATCCTGATATTATTCCATAAGTGCTGGCATAGATACTAAAATGACTCTCAAATACTATTCAGGACAGGTAGTACAATGGGGCAGAGCTGAACCTAAATGTTAAGGCCAAGTGATACCAGCTTTAGACAAATTGATTCAGAGACTGGGAAAATGACAGTGTTGAAAAAAGGGGGAAAATCACTATTTTTATTTTTCCCCAAAGTTATTTTCTTTTCCAAATTATAAGCTCCAGAAAAAAAAATTCAGACTTAGAAAAAGATAAAAATTAATTGGTTTATTTTATTATCTTTGATATCAATTTCATATACTAACTAAGTTTCTCTGTAAATTTATTCTTTGTTCCAGTTAATTTATTCTTTATTTCTGACTGGTTCTTCATGGTTTCCATGTATTTTTTTATGCTATTGATGTTCTCACTAACTTCCTGGAGCATCCTTATAACCAGTGTTTTGCACTCTGTATCTGGTAATTTGCTTGCCTCCATTTCATTTAGTTCTTTTTCTGGAGATCTTTCCCGTTCTTTCAGTTGGGAACTGTTTCTTCATCTCCTTATTTTGGATGATCCCCTGTGTTTGCTATGTCTCCTGGGCTTGGTAGAATGGCCTTGTGTAGTAGGATCCTATAAGGCTGAGTGGTGTAGCCTCCCCAGTCACCGAAGCTGAGCACCCCTATGTGGGCTGTGTGCACTGTACTGTGATGGTTGATCCTTGACTGTTGTTAGCACATCATTGAGAAGAATTGACTCCCAGGCTGATCACCTGTGAGAACCAGCTGTGACTACAGGAGAGAAGCTGCTGTATAGGGGGCAACCCTATGGAGCAGGACTTATGTCAATGGGGGGTTGGTGCTTGCTGAGTCTGCCCTTTGAATGTGTCACTTGGGGAAGTAGTAGGGTTGTAATCCAGTGTGGTCTGAAGCTGTCTACCAGGTGCACTGGCTCTGGAGTCTCCCAAGAGGTGCAAGGTCAGCCACCACCTGTGCCCTGCCTGGGGCCACCTGCCACAAGCTACAGAACACTCTGCAGATGGCTGCCAGTTGTGCTTGGCTTAGAGGTGCCAGGAGAGGCCAAGCTGAGAAATAAGACCAGCTGCACTAGAGCTACTTAGCAAGAGGTATGGGGGTATGCAGAGGCCAGATGCTGATTGTCTGAGAGATTTTCAGGAAGTCCAAAGCATGAGATAGGAGAGGCCATTTGTATGAAAAAGCCACAGGAAATAGTGGGTGTGTCTGCAAGTTGGGTGGGGCAGGGTTTCAGGGAATCACTATGGGGGAATGAACATGGGGAAGATCGGATATGGCACTTGCCAGCAGGCTGTGTGGGGGAAGGGATCAGCAAGGGAACCATGGCCTTTCCAAGCACTTCTGTCTGGGGGAATGCTGCCCCACCAGTGCTCACCCCAATATGGCTTTTCATCTTTATGATATTAATGTGGTATGATATTTAGTATATAGATTTAGTAAATATAAAATAGTCTCAAGTGAAAATGGCTTAAAGAAGATAAAGTTTATTTTTTTCTCTCGTTTAATAGACCAGGCATGAAAAGTACAACTCTGGTAGAGGGTATGTTCCTGGCTCTTTCTGTCATATGTACCTTCATCCTTAAATTGTCCAAATGATATCAACTTGTCTGCACACAGAAAAGGAATAAGGGTGAAATCAGATACAGTTCTTTTCATTTAAGAGAACTGACTGTCAATTAAACACATCACATCATCTCACATCCTTTTGGCCAGAATTTAGCCCTTTGGCAGTATACATTTGCAAAGAAGCCTGGGAAATTAGTGAGCTGTTCTGGGAAAGCAGATGCCCACATTTAAAATTTTTGAAAATGTATCAAAGGACTAATTCTGAGAAGGCATATTTCTAGGCAAAAATTGTATTTCTGTGAAAGGAGAAAATAAATATTGGGACAGTAAATGGTCCCGACACATGTGGCGAATTATAAGAATCAATTTTCTAAGATTAACTGAGGCTTGCTTATTTGGAATAAATGCAGGTAGAGCATGGTGAATCATATTTTTTTTTAAACAGTGCTACTTTGCTTTGCAACATTTTTGATTTAAGAGTGTTTTCATAAGAGAAGTGGGCCATTAAGGTTTCTTCTTATACAATTCTAGTCTGTTTTAGTACCAAAGTTATGCCAGTCTCAAAAAAGTAATTTGAGCATAAAATCATTTTTTAAAATTTCTTTTTAAATTATTATTTATTTATTTATTTATTTATTTATTTTTATTGAATTTATTGGTGTTACACTGGTTAATAAAATTATATACATTTCAGGCATACAATTCTATAATATATCATCTGTATATTGTATTGTGTGTTCACCACCCTTATTTCCTTGAAGCTGGGTCTATTTATTTCCTGGATATACTACAAATCTAAGTCACTTTAGTTACTTTGATGACCATATAGATATCTTTATGAACACAAAGTAAAGTGAGGGTTACCTGTTTTTTTCCTGTCCTCCATATGCCAAGTTTAAGAAAGGCTTTAGTTGTTTCGTTGTTGATTTGGCTTTGTTTCGCTGTCACTTTCTGCCTAGCAGTTTAATTTTTCTTTTATCCTCATGATGCCAATGAAATTGTCTTCTAGCTTTACAGGAGGAGCCCCTGTTTTAGACTCAGACCGTAGGCTAGGCATGCATTATCCCCTTCTTCTCATTTCCATACAATTATTAAAGCAGAAATTAAAGGTATCCAGGTTATTGTTTTATTTTGTTTTGTTTTTCAGTTATGATTAAGGTAAAGAAGATTTTGAAGATTCTAGATGTTCTTCATTTCATATTTATTCTTTGTGGAATTTTTCCTGTCTTGCTACCTCAGCTATACAGGTATCAATATGTTTAGTCTTGCCTGGCCGATGTACCGTCAGGGTACATGCCCAGGTTGTGGGCTCAATCCCCTGTGGGGGCCATGCAGGAGGCAGCCAATCAATGACATTTCTCCCATCGATGTTTCTATCTCTCTATCCCTCTCCCTTCTTTTCTCTCTAAAAAATCAATAAAAACATATTTTAAAAAATAAAATAAAATATAAAATACATAACTATATTTAGTCTTTCTGCCGTATTCACGTACACACACCCACACACCAACTTTTTAGATGTGTCAAGTGGGAAAGCCAGTCAAAATGTACTTTATGGCCACACAGAGAAGTGACAGAGGACATCTAGGTCATCCTTCCTCCTGCTCCTTCACTCCAAGCCATATAATGGCTTCACACATTACATTTACCAACATGTGTAAGTAAAAATAACAGAAAGTAATTAAGTGTAATTTTTCAGGTAATTACTTCATTTGTATTTTAAGTGATATGTTGCCTAAAGAATATACCTGATTACATGACTTAGTTGTTCATAAATCTTTCACTACTCATCGTCGAATATTGCTTCTACTCCTTAACTGTACATTTAGACAATCTCAAAAAAATAGCCCCAATTGACCATTCTGCAGTTCTCTGCAAACCTTTCCCTCAATCTATGTTTCTCGGCATACACCTTAGTCTACTCCCCAGAGCAGTCTCTATTACTTCATGAAAATTCTCATCACTTTCTTGCCTTGTTGCCTGTGATTTTGAGCTACTATCTACCTAGAGTGGTTTTTATTTTTATATTTAACTATCAAAATCTTACATACCCTTGATGTCTCTATATCCATGTATATTACCAAAACACTTTCTAAAAACCTTTCAAAATAAGCTCAGGATTCACATTTTAATCATTGTTACATATGCATATCTGTCTCTCTCAACCAGATAATTTCTGAGGACAGGGACCATACTTAGATCACACTGGACTATTCTTAAGAAACTAGGACTTCACTCCATGTATTTGTCAATATACATACAAATATTGAATTCAATTCTGTTTTTCTTTCTGTTTCTTTTAAACTGCAAGACAATAAATGTAGATTCCTAACGTTGTCCATGTCAGGCATTGGCGATATTTTCCACTGAAACTTACTTAATGAAATCAAAGAAAGCAAACCGAATAAAATAAAAAGCACAGAGGACACTAACAAAACAACAAGGGGATTTTTATGAGTGGAAGGATTTAGGTTGAAAGGCGGGAATCTCTATGGGCCTCTCAGAATGATGCAGCTGTACTGCTGGCTGAGGCCTGCAGTTTAAGAGATATTTTCTAAGTCTGTTGTTGTTATTAATTTGAGGAGAAGAGGTCTCTGTAGAGGAAAAAAATCTAGGATTTTTTGTTTCCTTTTCCATCATTCACAGTCACTGTAATGTCAACACCAGTTAGGTCAAATTTCAGGCATTCACAATGTGCAGCTTCGTCCAGCTGCAAGAACTAAAAGTCTTCTAGCGCACTATAGCCTGACCAATAAAATATGTCTGAGGGTGTTAGTAACAATTAACAGGTGTGGACCTTCCCCAGAAAGCTTTCATATGACTTGAAATGTATAAAGTAGGGTACTTAGATTTCGTAAGAATTACATATGAGCAAATATGTATCTGTTTTTACCAATGGATCTCAAAGAATTGGAGTTATTCAACCATGTATATTCAACCACGTAAATATATATTAGAAAAGGGCACCTCAGCACTCATCAAAGACTGTGCTTGTTGGATAAGGTCCTGGGCTCTGCTAGCCAACAGCCCGTCCCTGAATCTCTTTTCTTCCATTACCAAGAGGGTTAAAAAGCCTCTTCAAGTTACTTAATCTATTTAATTTTTTGTTTTATCATGTATAAAGTGAAGATGAAAATACAACTGATGGTGTTATTGAGAAAATTCAACGTGGTAATACAGGAACTAGTTCTGGCCCAAGATAAGCAATTATTAGATGTTAGCAATCATTTCTTTAAAAACTATTTTATTATTATTAAACCACAGACAATCTCTCGTCCTCCCACTTCATGTCTTTTCTTCTGTTTTCATCTTCATCATGCTCACTAGTAGCTTATTCATTTGCTCTTTTTCCTGGCTCTGTGCCACACCCTTCCTTTCCAGTCTGCCAAAATCCACACAATTAATCAGGTCAATAATGCACTTACAACTTGCCTATATTTCCCTCCTCTTTGTTCTTGTGTTATTTCCACTTTACCAATCCCCACATTTCAATAACTCCTATTGCCCAATTTCTTCCCCATATTTGTACACTGAAGCAATCACTAAACAATAGTGACCCAGTCAACTGGTCTCAGCTGGGCTCTCATTGTATCTCAGCAATTCTCTTATTTATCACTTGTTGACTCCCTATTGCATTCCTTACTGCAGCTGTTCCAAATGTTTCCGCTCCACTCAAGTCCCTAATCCCAGCCCTCCTCCCTCCCCTCTTAGCACATAACCTCACCTCCTACTGAGAAAATTGAAACCATCCCAAGCTAAGTTTACACAATTGCCCTCCTCTTTCACTCCAAAAGTCTGTGCATCTCCCTCTCTTTGCTTGTCCTCTGGTGGAATGCTTTGGGTTTGGAGGCTGGCAAAGTTAGATACTCTGTGTTGACATCCAATTTCACAGCCTCAAAGTCATCATCTCTACAATGGAGGTGATAATTTCCACCTTACAGGGTAGAGAAGGATAAGTAGCCGATTTTGGCAGATAGTAAACATTTAACAAATTACTGCTATTATCTTTTGAAAAGTTAAATCTGCATTCTTGAGCCTATCTGTCCTAATAAGGTTGCATTGGCTATTTGGGGGTCTTCTGTGGTTTCATATAAATCTTAGAACTGTTTTTTAAAATATTTTAATTGAATTTATTGGGATTACATTGGTTAATAAAATTACGTAGGTTTCAAATATACAATTCTGTAAAACATCATCTGTATATTGTATTGTGTGTTCACCACACAAAGTCTCCTTCCATCACCATTTATCTCCATTTTACCCTATTCTACTTTCCCCAACCCCCTGTAGTAATCACCATACTGTTGTCTGTGTCTCATAGATACAGTGAACAGACTGATAGCTGTTAGAGGGGAGGAGTTTGGGGAAAATAGGTGAAAAGATTAAGTAAAAAAAGAAAACAAACAACAACTCTTAGTCAAGGACTCTGTGTGTGTGTGTGTTTAGTTTCTGTGAAAAGTACCATTAAAATTTATTTTTTAATACTCACCCAAAGATATGTTCCTACTGATTTTTAAAGAGGGTGGAAGGGAGCGGGGGGTGGGGGCAGAGAGAGAGGAACATTGATGTGAGAGAGACAATCAATTGGAGCCTCCCACATGACCACCGACCTGAGGCCAGGATCTAGCCTGCAACTGAGGTACATGTCCTTGACCAGAATCAAACCTGGGACCCTTCAGTCTGAGGTTCAATATTCTATCCACTGAACCAAAATGGCTAGGGCTGCCATTGAAATTTTGAAAAGGATTTGCACTGAATCTGAACTGAGAAACTGTCTTTGTTCTTCTAAACATAATGTGTGTTTTCCTCTGGGTATTTTTTTTTTAATTTTATTTTTTATTACAAAGGGTATTACATATGTGTCCATTTTTTCCCCCCGCCCTTCCTCTGGGTATTTTTAAGATTTTCTTTTTAATCCTGGTTTGGGTAAATTTAATTATGTTCTAGCTTGATGCAATAGACATATATTTTAGTTGTGTTTGAAATGTATGGAATTGTGGGTGTACAGTTAAACTAGAGGCCAGATGCATGAAATTCATGCACGGGTAGGGTCCTAAGGCCTGGCTGGCGATCAGGGCCAATCGAGGCCTTCCTTCCCCCAGCTGTTGGCTGCCAGCTGGGGCCTTCCTTCATTCCACACCTCCCTCTCGTGGCCAGCCCACGTCATAGCAAGCGGTCAAACTCCCAGTCCATCAAACTCCCAGTGAGTTGAACTCCTGAGGGGATAATTTGCGTATTAGCCTTTTATTATATAGTATCAATTTGGAAATGTTCATGTCATTATTTTTTCAAATATTTTTCTGCCACTCCCATTCCCCTGCCTCAGTTTCTAGTTGCAGTTGTAATTAGACTTTTTGAAGTTACCTCAAGGCTTATTGGTATTCTGTTTATTTTTTTAATTCTATATTTTCCCTGTGTGTTTCATTTTGCATAGTTTCTATTGCTATATCTTCAAGTTCACTAGTCATTTCTCCTGCAATATATAGTCTGCTGTTAATAATATCCAATGCCTTTTTCATATCAGACATTGTAGTTTTCACCTCTAGAAGTGTGGCTATATTTTGATATTTTTCTATTATTGCTTAACATATTCATTTTTTTCTCTTGTATTTTGAACATATGGAGTACAGTTATAATAACTATTTTAATGTCCTCATATGCCAATTCTAACACTGGGTTAGTTTCAATTTATTAAATTTTCTCCTCATTATTGGTTACATTTTCCTGCTTTTTTTGCATGCCTGAAAATTTTTATTGGCTATCAGATATTGTTAATTTTAACTTCTTGGGTGCTGGATATTTTTGCAATCCTATAGTCTCAATTTATATTCTGGGACACATTTTTGCTACTGAGAAATAATCTCAGAATTTTGAGTCTTGCATTTAGATTTGTTAGGTGGATCTGGAGCAGTACTCTGTTTATGGCTAATTATTCCCCAGTACCAAGGCAAGATTCTCCTGAATACACTACCAAACGTTCAATGAATTATGAGGATTTTCAGTCTGACTGATGGAAATAATGCTTATTCCCAGCCCTGGATGATCTCAAATTACTCTATTCTAATCCTTTTAGGTAGTTCATTTCCAGGTCAGGTCGTTTTTCACATGCTTACACTGATCAGTACTTTAATGAACACTAGAGGGACTTCTCTACAGATCTCTAGAGTTCTTTTTCTGTGTAGCTCTGTTATCTCAATACTGTCTTGTGAGCTCCAGCTACCTTATTCTCCCTGGACTATTAGATCTGCCTTCTCAACCCAGAAAGTCTTCCAGGCTCCACCTACGTTTCTCCTTCTTGTTCTGTGACCTGGAAACTCCCTCAAGTCAGTAAACTTAATCAGTTATAGGACTCACCTCATTTGTTTTCTCTTTCTCAAGAGTCACTATCCTCTGTTGTCCATGTGCAATATCTTGAAAAGCATTGCTTCATTTATTTTGTCCAGTTTATTTGTTTCTCTGAGGTAGGAGGATGAATCCAGTCTTTGTTACATATTGGCCAGAAACAAAAACTTCTCTAAAACAGATTTTAAAAACTGGCAACAGTCCTCATGTGGCCTTTCCAATTCATGGAGTGAGAGCAATTTTGACCATTGAAGATTCCTGGGATTTACTGTACATTTCAAAATTTTAAGCTAAAAGCTATATTACACTCTTGGGAAATAATGCCATTATTAAAAGTTTAAAAGATGCAAGGGATGGGATTCCTATTACATTCTTATTTAAATTACCTACCAACTGGTATAAGGGATGATTATTCTCATTATATTTCAGAGAGTTATTATAAACTTAATCAGCTGCTTGCTTGAATTGAAAATCAACACAGATCCCAAGATCTATTATGCATTTATAGATCTTTCAAACATTGTATCAAGAATATCATTCCACCCAGGTGGCCTGGCTCAATGGTTGACCATCAGATACCTATGAACCAGGAGGTCACGGTTCAATTCCCAGTCAGAGCATATGCCCTGGTTGCGGGCTCCAACCCCAGTGTGGGGCATGCAGGAAGCGGCCAATCAATGATTCTCTCATCATTGATGTTTCTATTTCTCTCTCTCTCCCTCTCCCTTCTTCTCTGAAATCAATAAAAAAATATTTAAATAATAATAATATCATTCTAATGAGACCTGGAGACCTGAGTTACCAGTCATAATGGATGACTTTATAAATTATATTTGTGAATAAGAAGATAAATCCTGGAAACCTGATACCTCTGTCAGGTTGCTAGTATTCCAATAATTCAGAAATGTAGGTTAGTTACTTCAAGGTGAAAAATATTCACCCTAGGTAAGTCTCTTTTGGAGTTTAGAGGTTATACATACCACTTTGGATATGTTGTTCAGAACAAACCCATTTATCAAGTTTACCCTAAAATCTGCCAATGTGAAGTGAGGCCCAGAGCAAGGTGAGGCTCTCTAGTTTGTTCAGGATGCATTGTTCTGACATTGGACCTGTTAAAGTCCAATTGCACTTCTATATACAGTTTTTAAAAAGAGGCACTCCAGTTTGTACATGTATTTTTAAAAAGAATTTATGTAATCAAGTAATTAAAGGCCAAATTGTTATTTAAAAAACAGCTCAAAGAAATTAGAAGTAAAACAGACAAAAAACGAAGGCACACAGAAAACAAAGTGAAGGAAATAAAAAATAGAGGAACAGTGGATTTTTCTGGATGCACCTCCCAACCTAAGACATGCTCCAAATCTCAAACTCCATATGTCCATCTCAGTTTTCTGGAATAAACTCCCACTCATTCAGACCCACCCATCCTCCACAGACATTTCCTTTTCCCCAGACATTCTTACCTCCCACACTGAGAACAGCATCACATTATCACTTGGAATTTGCAATGCTTCTGATTTTGAACATCACTAAAACATTGGCCTCTTAGGCAACAGGATAATCACCTTTCTCTCTGCCAAAGTATGTGCTTCTACTTCGCATCCTGAAGGAAATGAAATCCAGGATAGGAGACTTGACAGCACTTGCACTATCTCCAGGCAGCCCATCCCTAATGTGTAACCGTGGACTCTAAGCGCATCACGGTAGGATCAGGGTTATAATGGAAGTCAAGAAGTAAAAAGTTTGAAAGTAAAAACCATTTACTTTTGATAATGTTATACTAGAACTATCTGAAGGGAGAAAGAAGCCTCTCTGTCTTGAGGCGGTTTTCTTTGGAAAACTAGATTTCTCAAAGGGATCTCAGATCTCTCTTTTTTCATATATGTTAAATGCATAGCTGATATATCTAGCTGTTTGGATACAAGTAAGCATAAAACTTTATAATGACTTGCTCTATATTATTTTTAAAATTTAAATACTAGTGCTATTTTTTTTTAATTAAAACCATCACTCAATAGGCTATAACACTGATAATATTTTCAAAATGCCTTCTCATACATGATGAGATCTTGGTCTTATAGTCTTATTTTTAATGGTAATACTTTCAATATTACATGATGAAAAAACCAAAACAATAATATGTTTTTATTAATGTGATACAAATTTCAATAGACATACACTCACTCTCCTGAAAATGCAGTTAAATGAGTGTTTATTAAGTACTAGAAGCCTGGTGCACAGATTCATGCACTGGTGGAGTACCTGGGCCTGGTCTGTGCCCTCTTGCAATCCGGAACTCATTGGCAGATATTGAAGAGCCGGTTTCAGCCCAATCCCCACAGGCCAGGCCGAGAACCCCACTGGTGTACAATCTGTACACTGAGCCTCTAGTATGCATAAAAGATCTTTGGTTAATCTCTTCCTGCCCTCCTCCCTCCCCCCCTGAGATTCATCAGTCTGTTCCATGTTTCCATGCCCGTGGTTTCAGCTCCTGCACTGAGTGTTTGCCCCCGGGTGGCCAGTGCGTGTCATAGCTACTGGCCAGTTGACTGGCCACTTAGGCTTTTATATATATATAGATTACTATTAGTTTGTCATTAAATGTCCTGGAAGAACATATTTCAGATATCTAAAATTTCTTTGTATGAACAGAGACCTGAACTTGTTGCTATATGAGTTTTTTCAAACTAGACTTTCTGTTTCTATTTATCAATTTTCCAAAAGTATATAATTCTCATAAGCTTTTTCTAGAGAGCTGGGCAGATCTGGGTTTGAGATCTAAAATTTGTCTTTTTATTTTGTGATAGAACAAAGTTCATAAATGATTCTGCAAATGGCACAGGGATAATGCAGTACCTATTTGATAGATTGCATTAAATGGTTGGCTTTGAAGCTGGCTTATAATAACTGGTCAATAAATAAAAATTATAGGACTGCTTTGTATGTAATAAAGCAGGTCCCACCTAATATATATATATATATATATAGTTGTGTTCCTCTTTTCTTTATCTTCTCCATCATTATCTTTTCTTCTTCATCCCTCTCTCCTTACCCCTTTTGGCAATCATTATTATTATTATTATATTCTCAACACTGTCATCATAACCTTTGTCATTACTTATTGTTTTTGGAATATTGTAAAAATAAATGACATAATGCAAGTGCATTCACCTATACTCTTTAAACATAAGACATATCACTTGTGACTTTTAGTAATCCTACTGGGAACTATACATAAAAGAAAACAAGAACCATTTAAAAATGCTTGGGATTTCTAAGGGATGGAAGGGAACAGGCGGAAATGCAATTGCTCCTTGGGGAAGACTAATGTCTTTATCCATATAAATGCAACACACTGGATTGGTAATGGGCACTGTTCAGAAACCATTTCCTAAGAATCATTTTTTTCTGTATCTGTGTATCTGTACATGATTAAAATGACAGAGAAGTTCACGACAGTGAGATAATTTTTTGATAATGACCTATTGGGATTCTTAGTAATTTATAAGCTGGTTAAGCTAATCAAACATGAAAAAAACCATTATTTGGAACTAATGAAATATACAGAAACTATAAGAGATAGAATGGAATTCTACAACAGAGTTCTATTGTTAACTAATATCTCAATAATAGTGTAGAGAGAAAAATGAAGTGCCTAACCAGGAATAGCTAAGTTAATCGTGTGTATTTGGACTAATCCAGATTCTCTTTTGCTATTTTCTGCATGTGCTGTATGGCCAACTCTGATCCTTGAGGTTCTTTAAGTGTATTATTGGCACAAGGTAAACAATCCATGAGTGGTTGGCACTTTTATTATTATTTGAACTGCTATATTTATTGCTGACACATTTTTATTTTTCTGTAATTGAAAAAATATTTTAAATATAAAATAGCAATTATTCTTATAATTATTATAACTTAAATCCATGACTACACTAGAATGCAAGGTTTAACTACTTTAGTACAAAATGCGTTTGATACAGGCATGGCTGCAACTGACTTCTAGAAAATTCCCTGTAGGACTGAAGTGAGAATTGTGTTTCACTCCTTGGTTTTGATGAAAATAAGATTATCATCCACATTTAATATTGCACTGAATTTCTGCCTCTCAACTTCAGTGATTCTGATTCCATAAGTCTAGGGTGGCACCCATATTCACTGAATTTTTAAAAACATTTTCTATACTTCTACCACATGGTAGGAGTCAAGTGTCAGAAACACTGGTCTAAAAGTCAATTGTGTTTTACAAATAGGCTCCTTCCTACATAATTGCTTCTCATGCCCCGTATTCAAATGATCCCTCATTCTAAAAATTGTCTGTTTGCTCTTTGATGGTGTTTGGTTATTTCACATGTTGTACTCTAGTAATTGTAAATTATGACTAAAATCTGATTTTTAATAAGCACCTCTTTCTAGCTGCAGAGCTATGAATTTATTGGGGAATGTTTCCTCAAGAAAGTGCATAGACAACATTTCTGATGCTTTCTTGGATAGATTAGGAATTTTGCATATCACAGACATAAACATGGAAGTAGCTTAATTTCATCTCCCAAAAAGTGATTTTTGCTCTAAGCTCGACAAAGCTACGCAAGTGGTCTACAACACTGAGTGTGATTTTTTTTTAAAAAAAATATATTGTTTGCAACAGCAAGAACAAAAATATTTTAAAGTTTGATTTATTCAGAGGAATGTTCTTGTAAACCTCAAAACAGTACATAAAGAAGCAATTCGTGCCCTTATTTAGCTTTCTTCTTAGAGCTTCAGGGTAATGAAAGGGCTGGGATTTCAGCCTGACACTGTCAATGGTTTGTTCATATTAGGGACCAGATTTAGGGTTATCTATAGGAAACAAAGCTACGCAAGTGGTCTACAACACTAAGTGAGTGTGATTTTTTTTTTAAAAAAAATATTGTTTGCAACAGCAAGAACAAAAATATTTTAAAGTTTGATTTATTCAGAGGAATGTTCTTGTAAACCTCAAAACAGTACATAAAGAAGCAATTCGTGCCCTTATTTAGCTTTCTTCTTAGAGCTTCAGGGTAATGAAAGGACTGGGATTTCAGCCTGACATTGTCAATGGTTTGTTCATAATATTAGGGACCAGATTTAGGGTTATCTATAGGGCTCTGTTTCCTGCCAGAGGACACTGTCTGAGTTTTAACTGGGTGGGAAGATAAGGAGACAGATGAAGCCCACATGTAGACTTTTACTAGTAACACAGACAACAGTGTAGAATGCCTGCTCACAGGCCAATATTATGGAAGGCTCAGAGAGAAGCACATGCCTTTGACAAGAGTCCTGGACTAAAGCAAAGAAAACACTTTTTATTTTTTTTAAAAAAAAATGGTCCTCCCTATTACATTAGCTCTTTCCTTAAATCTGAGGATTCCAGAAAGTAGATTCTATCTAGCGCCAGCGAGGACCTATTTCACCAGGGGTTAATATTCCCTTAGTGTGTTGAAGACTTTCTTGGGTAATACTTGTCCCCACACCTTGGGATCTGTGAGGTGGCTTACCTAGACTTCTTGAGATTCACTACTCCTATGTTTTCTCACCTAGAAATGCAGGCAAAGGCTTTGTTCAAATATTGGGTAGATGGCCTGTAGCCTATGCCTCAACACCAAGATAAACCTAGAAAAGTATAAAACTACCAGATAAATCATTTTGGAACAAAATGGTTCATTTGAATGTTCACTGTTTAATGTGATTACTGCTTCTGCTCCCAACACGGGATTTCATGCAAACTATGGGCTTTCGACCCTAAAGGTGGATCATAACTAGTGGGTTATCTTGATGCTGCAAAGACAATGCAATGCTACATAAAGACATAAAGTTCTTCAAAACTATAAGTATTTTTAGTGACAAAACCAAGTGAAATAACTTAAAGCGTTTTAATATGTAAATAGATACCCTCAATAGAATCTTCAGAACAACCATAGAATGTCTATGATTCTAAAAAGCAAAACTCAGGAAGAAAATAACAAGTAGGAGGAGTATACGTCCTACCTCTGTTTCTCTAAGTACTATATTTGACTATTTTTTTCTCTCTCAGAATTGTCTGTTAGGTGGGTGGATATTACTTTCTCTTTGGAGTGTGTATGAATACATACACATACACATACACATATGCATACATACATAATACGTGTGTATATCTACATCATATATATATATATATACATATATATATATATGTTTAGCCTATATAATAAAAGGGTAATATGCAAATAGACAGAACGGCAGAACAACTAAACAACCAATCACTGCAAAATATGCTAATGAAATGCTAAGGTTGCTCAACCATGCGCTATGATGTGCACTGACCACCAGGGGGCAGACACTTAATGCTGGAGCTGCTGCCTGGCCCCTGGTGGTCAGTGTGCTACCACTG